>NC_062260.1:300000-505000 GCF_916048215.2 Malus sylvestris | reverse complement strand
TGGATTTTGAAATGGTTTGGTTTGTTGCAGATTTTCGTTGAATTTTCTAGAGAAAATTCAAACGCTCCGTTCAAAGCCATTTCATAGCCACATTTTGCTCATAATATTTCAAAACGAAGCTTAGGACGAGAGGAATAAGATTATACCTATTTTAAGGACAAAAGTTGGTCGGAGATAGTAAAAAAATGACTTGAATGTGATGGCCCGAGTTGAAGTTCTTCGTTTTTGTCAGTTTCGAAGTGGATTTGAGCATGCAAGTTCAAACCTGGCCTAGGGGTTGTGGGAAGTTGTCCGACACCTTCAAACTCAACCACATCAACAAGGTTTCGTTGGGTGTAACTTAGAAAAACCTACAACTCGCCGTAAAACACGGTGGACTAGGAAATCGTCTATGCTTTCACCAAAACATGCATGCATGCATGAAACCTTGTTAGAACTTGAAGAAACCTTAAGAAAGAAGGTTGAAGCTTACTGAGATGGAAGTGGTTTGATTCATCGGGGTTTCGTCGAGTTACGTAACAAAAAGTTCATATTTTTCCCAAGCTAGCGACAACCACAAGGTTTTGGATGAGTTACAGAGATCATTAGGAAAATTTTGGGTGAGATTGTGAAATTTTTAAGAGTGGTGTGGTGGTGTTTTGGTGTGTTACCGAGAGGAAGAGAGTGAGGAGAAAGCAATGGGAGAGCAAGCTGGGAAATGTGAGAGGGAGAGAAAGTTTAATGGGTGGAGAGAGAAAGGGAGAGATGTGAGGGAGAGTGAGAGAAAGAGAGAGAGCCGGCTAAGTGAGGGGAAAAAGACAGTGATGGGGAGTCATGATGTCTGATGGAATTGAATGAGAGGAATGAGGTTTTAAAATCTTTTAAAACTATTATTTTAATGGCACTTGCATGTTTTTGGATTTCCATCAAGAAACATGAGCAGGCTTTCACCTTGCACAAAGACACTGACACACTCAAATCTAATAAAATAAAAATTAAAACCAACTTGCTTCTCCTTAATCACATCAGTCAATTCATGCAAGTTTTTACACTGCATAAATGATGATTTCGTGTTCCAAATAGCACCCATGCAGTGGTGTGTGCTGCACAATAAGGAAATCTAGGTTTTGAATTTGTCTTAGGTATTTTTACACAACTTTAAACGTAACTTTTTCGTTATAACTCAGAATTCAATTCTGTCTGCGGCCACATATTTGTAAAAATAAATACTGTTCAAAAATAGTAATATAAGAATGGGAATGTGAAAGGAAAATTGAGGTCCATGTGGAAGGCTTATGTAACATCCCACATCGCCAGGGGAGTGAATCCTGTAAGCCTTATATGTATATTCCCATCTCTTCTTAGCACGAGGCATTTTGAAAGATCACTGGCTTCGGGTTCTATCGGAACTCCGAAGTTAAGCGAGTTCACGCGAGAGCAATCCCATGATGGATTGTAACATCCCACATCACCCAGGGTAGTGGATCATGTAAGCCTTATATGTATATTCCCATCTCTTCCTAGCACGAGTCCATTTGAAAGTTCACTGGCTTCGAGTTCCATCAGAACTCCGAAGTTAAACAAATTCGTGCGAGAGCAATCCCATGATGGGTGACCCACTAGGAAGCTCTCGTGTGAGTTCCCAGAAACAAAACTGTGAGGGCGTGGTCGGGGCCCAAAGTGGACAATATCATGCTACGGTGAAGTCGAGTCCGGGATGTGGTAGGGGCCTGGGTTGGGATGTGACACTTATGTGGCATCTCAAGGGCATTTTAGAAATTTCATTGCTACTGGGAATAAAATATATTAAATTTCGGGGTGGGATGTCAGAAAATATGAGATAAAGAAACAAAAAGATAACTATACTTTGAATGACACACCCCGACCCAGAATGTCCACTAAGACTCCGAATCGAGCTGTGCTGGCCGACACCTGGAAGGTGACAAAGCCATAAAGTGTGATGATGTGGAAAAATGTGAATAAATTTAAACCTAAGAGTGCCTAAATACCAGAGTGCGCTGGTGAGCGGGAATGAACCCATTTCACACGTGATTACAGAGCATAAGTAAAGTACCAGTAAGGTGAGATAAGGCTTATACCATCATAGGAAGCCACCTGTAGAGGGATATGCCACGAATCCTCGTCGATACGAAAACTTTGCAACTAGAACCTGCATGGGCGACAAACAGAAAATGTGAGTGGGCAAAAACAAAGCTTTTCAAAAACCATATCACTTATGAAAGGTAGTAACCGGTATAATTTCCCAGAAAATAGATTACATTGAAGGGAAAATAATGAGTTTAACATAAGGGATTTCTAAATGACTAGCATGCATATACAATTCAAAATTTATATACGTAAGCAACAGAAGCATGTAACACATATTATCAAAGTTCTAGTCATGCAAATCCCCTTCAAGGTTCATAGGTTTATATATAATGCATCTAAAACATTTAACTTAAGAACAAAGTCAAGGAATAGATCTATACCTCTTGATCTTCATTTTAGACCAAGGATGGACCACCTCCAAGCCCTTTGCTCCTTGAAGTCCTTGAGCCTAGCCTCCCTCCTTGCCTCCTCCACTTTGTTAGAAAGAGTGCTCCTAGGTTCTCCTTGAGTTTCCAAAGTAGAAAACCTCTAAAGATCCACACCCACTAGTGTAGTGAGATGGATGGAGGAATAACCAAAAAGGTGAAAGATTTGTTAGTAAAATCACCCCAAGGTGGCCGGCCCTTTGTAGTGTTTTTAGAAAGATATTTCTTTTGCCTCTATTTGTTTTAAACACACAAAAAACCCTAATGAACTTTTTGCTATAAAGTTCCTTATATAGACATAAAGAAACCTAGCCAACAACTTGACTAAATATCTCACCCAAAAACCCTTTAAGTGGCCGGCCCTTTAGTGTTTGGTATGGGCTTTGGGCTTTTATTATTTCAAGTCATCCTATGCTTGAATAAAAGCCCAATGGGTTTAGGCCCAATGGGCCCAATTAAACCCGAACGTTTCTTTCAGCCCAAAACGATCTTTTATCGCTTTTATGATTTCTTTAGACTTTCTAAATTAATCACAACACTTAATTAATCCAATTAATTATTTCCATCATCCATTAAATACTCACTGCAAGAGTGTATCGGTGTACAATCATTTTAGGTTCTAATTAGCAAGGCAGTGAGGTGATTGACATTAATCCGATTGATTATATTTAATCCAATCACTTAGTGAATTAAAACTTCATTTTAATTCACCTTTCTTCTTTGATGACTACATTTAATCATCTATAAGAACTCACAAGCTATGAGTGACATCTAACCATATCATAGCTACCCAAGCTAATGTAGAAGTTGTTCGGAGAACCTATTCAGTTAGAATTACAATGTAATTCAATCCTTCTCTAAAACAATACTCTCAATCACATTACTAGGGTATGGATATATTATGTCAAACCCCTAATGTGATTATTCCTTCTTATATGATTCTATTGAGTCGTATAGGAACGCTTTCCTTTATTACACTCGATACTTCGGCCGAAGATTCTCGAATCATATCTTAGAGTATTCTTCCTCTCTCATCGAGGATTAGAGATTCCTTGTTGCGCATTCACTTGCCTTCATGACTAAGTGGCTTAAGCCCGACTATGCCGTTGGCATTCTGATAGAGTGACATTTGACATAATCAAAGATTAAGTACTTAACCACAAGACAACGACGATGCCTCAGGTCAAAGGACTACTTACATTATTCCAACCATTTGAGTTACTTGCTTGACATGTGAGTAGACCTCCATGCGAGTACTCTCGTTTAATTGTGTTCAGTGAACTCATTCCCTTAATGAGCACCTACATACTTGTCTTAGTGTCAATACACAAATGGGATGAGACTTTCCATTCTTCATATGAAGTGGACACAGTATGTACCGGTCTAAGCATTGTCAGTGTCCCTCCGACAATCCAATGACCAGGAACCTTTTGGACATAATGGTTATGTGAAGAAGGTCTCTGTAGTCCAACATCATTAGATTACTTCTTCAATCGATCCATTGTCCATGGATTCATTAATTAGGACACATATCGTTTATTGAGATAGTCCTGATTAGTATCTTTGCCATTCGATGTATAAGAGTCATCCACACATCGATTCATTTGTCCTGAAAGGTTTCTTCCAAAGATTGACTTTCAGGGCATATTTCCAACAATCTCCCACTTGCACTAAAGTCAATCACTAGTGTATCTTATACATGCTAGTTGAGAGAGCTTATGCTCGTAGGTTAACTTGGTTATGTATTAATTCCTTTCATTATTTAAAAGGGATTTACTTATCAAATGTTTCCAAAACATTTGATGATGTCTCTTTCTTGTGTTCGAATATTTTGATGAGACCTTGATTCCATGGCTTGAGCTATCGCCCCATTACGTCGTAGTATCCTACTAACGACCTTATGGTTTGGATTCAATCATTGGTTCTAATAGAACCCCTTCCATCCAAAACACCTTTTGAAGCAGTTTCTAAAACTATATATCGACATATATTTCGTTTGTATACTTTATACAAACTTTACTCCAATCTTGAGACCATTGTAGTACTATACTAACAATTCATTCATATGATTAGTACTTCATCCATTATGAAGTTCCATTTGTTAAAATGGCTTATTTTTCACTTTGGTTAATAACCTAAGTGAATGCACGCTTCCAGAGTCCCACTCTGATGTTTCTTTCTTAAAGGCAATAATACTCTATCAGTTGCTTTGGTTCTGATCCTGGGATATAGTAATATCTTTAAAGTGACAACCCCTGTGGTTCTTTACTTTTGGATATCTACTTCACAAGTCCATACATGTGTCCCTTTTGTGATTTTGTGACACATTCATTATAAGGGATACGAAAGTGATTTTCTATCATATAGAAAAATGCTTTCTTAAATCTTCAACATTTGAGATTTAATTTTCCTATTTAATATCTTTGAAATAGCCTTGCTATATCAATAAGTCCAATTTCAAGTCTATACTTCAAAATTGACCGTGTCATGTTTTGTCATTTTTAGTAACATCTATGTTTAATTAAGTCTATCAAATAGACTTTATTCATATCTTGTTGCTCAAAATATGATATCACTCCCACAGGCCTTGATGTAACTTAGCATTCGTTCAAAACTTAACAATTATATTTTCATGATTTGAATGCATATTGCTCCCACTGACTTGTCTTGGATCTATTGACAATCGTTGAGATCCATTAGCTTTATTGATGATGTCTCAACATTTTGAGACTATCAACAACCCTAGCTAACACAAGTTATTTAAACGAATCACATACAAAAGAATTCCTTCTCAAGTAATTCCATGAAATGTGTGACTTGTTTTATCAAGTCTATTCATTTAAATTCTATGGTGTCATACACCATACTACAAGTTTTAGTCACACTAAGACCTTTAATGTGGTCATATAAGAATTATCCAAGTCCTTAGTGAAAGCATGGCTCCTACTAAGGTTATAGAAACTCAACCATTCCTTCTAGGTGGTTGATATAATTCTTTATCAAAACTACATAGAGCGTTTTAGTTACATGAGATGTTGAATTTGGATTGTCTTGTTGTTAAACTATATGTTGTGACTCATTTTTGAAACTATTCCCTTTTGTTTCATCAACTTGTCCATATGCCTTGTTATTAGCTTGTTCTCATAAAAGAGAATGATGGACAACTCCCAACATATAACAATTTTATGTTAGGTTGATGAAACCAACATTCAAAGACTATTCTTTAGAATGTCACACAACATAGGATTTTAACGTTTGAAGAGTTTGAGTCTTTTAACAATTAAAATTACAAACTCTTTAATAATAGTCAAGTACTATTATTATTTAGACAACTATAAACCAATCACATTCAAGTTTATATCCATTCTCACACCTCCCACTATTTCTTATGACTTTTAATGAGAAATTATTTCATACATTCAAAATGTATAAAAGTGGAGTACATTGGTAGAAGACATTGTGTAGTAGCTTTAAAACATTTCAAGCTTATTTGTTTCAATCTTCACTAAGTTAATGTCTTGTTATCAAGTGACTAAAATCTTTAAACATTTTATAGATTTAGACACCTCTTCCTTGGTTTAATCACTAATACAATTGACATTTTAAAACCTTTTAAAGAATGCCCAATTAGTTGTTCAAAACTACTAATTGTATCAAGAGTGATCTTGATCATTGTGTTTCAAGTAATAACCATATAAGAAACGTTTTTTCTTATTACTTATATTATTATAATGTGATCTTCCTTTTCTTCAAGAAAGGATTTTCTTAGACTTTTGTCAATTCATATAGAACTCATAGGTAGACAAATGGAACCAAATCTAAAGATTCATTGTATCCTTTTATGTCCTACATGTGAGATCTATCCATAATTGATAAATCTAAAGTTTGTTTATCACATTACAATAGGTGATATAACTCTTGTATCTTATCTAGGATACAACAAGACAATTTTTCAATTCATAACACTACTTTAAGGAAATAGTATATTAAAAGGTATACTTCACATTACATTAATATGATAATTCAAACATTCATAATGTTTAATTCAAAAAGTATTAGCTCTATACATTTAGAGACTAATATATATACCTTTATACATTTAGGCACTAATAGTGATCTTCCATCATATGAAGCCAAATAATAAGTTCTTAACAAAATAAGAAAGTTTAAAGACAATCTTTAAATGCCTAACAAACTTCCTAAGTAGTAAGCAAAAAAACATAGTGGCCGAACCCTTCTCCACATTTTCCTTGCTTGTTCCTCTCCTACTTGGCTCCTCCACCTATATACAATTATACAAGTGATTAGCCTTTTATATCAAATATAAATATTTAGAAGATCTAACAATTAGAATTGAAGACAAGAACATAAACCATACCTTGTGGCTTGTCCTTAAGAGTTGCAAGGTATAACCTGCAATTCCTCTTCCAATGCCCCTCCTTTCCACAGTGGTGGCAAGTCCCCTTGGGCTCCATTGCCTTCTTTTTCTTCACTCCTCCTTTCGGCTTAGGAGTGGGGAACTTCTTCTCCTTCCCTTTGCCTTTGCCTTTCGGCTTAGCTTTGGAAGATGATGGCTTGTTGTAGGCTACTGCAGCAGTCCCTACAACGTTCTCTTTCTTCATAGTCTTCTCGGCAATTACTAACATGTTTAGTAACTCAGAGACAGTACTATCCATCTTATTCATATTGTAGTTCATTACAAACTGCGAAAATGAATCAGAAAGAGAAGCCAATATGAAGTCCTGGGCCAATTCCCCATCAAGTGGAGTACCTAGGTTCTCCAATTGTTCAATGAATCCTATCATCTTCAGTACATGTTGATGCACTGAAGCCCCTTTGACCATCTTGGTCTTCACAAGTTCACAGACAGTGCTAAAGTGACGGTTGCGCGTCCCTTCACCATATAACTCCGTAAGATGGAGTATGATGGAAGATGCACTGTCCATGCCCTCGTGCTGTCTCTGTAGCTCCTCATTCATGGAAGCCAACAGATAGCACTTGGCTTGTGTATCATCCTCAACGTGCTTGTCATACTTAGCACGTTCATCCTCAGTGGCGTCGGGGCCAAGAGGTATGTGAGGTGGAGCCTTGTCTAGTACGTAAACAATCTTCTCCAAGGTTAGGAGAATCTTGACATTACGAAACCACGATGGGAAATTGTGCCCCTCTAGGCAATGTTTGTCGAGTATTTTCGCGAGTGTGCTTCCAACCATATCTATATACATAAATAATAAAATAATTAGTTTGATTGCTGATTAAGTCAAACGATTCGGGTCTTTAAACCGAATGACACCATCCACCATTTTTGGCAAATTCCATATCCCTCAAGATGGAATCCGGGAGATTTCAAAGAAAACTCCTAGCGGGTTATGAGAGGCTCACTATTACCAAGCCCACCTCACGATGATACGATGTCGGCTAGCAACAATAATAATGAGAGGATACAAGTACCCATTCACAACAACCTCTTGTGATTACCCATCTTTTTGGCCTCTAGAGAAAAATACCTCACGATGATACGATGTTGGCACCTTTTCTCTTAGTTAAGTTTTGTCCCACCATGCCGGTTTAGATAGGGGTTCAAGCATGACCTCACGATGATACGATGTTGGCCACACTTGTTGCCTACCTTAACCTCATCAAATGTTTTAAATAAACTCCTCCTGAGTATAAGCATGCACTTTGCACTCCCCCATGATAGGGTGAAGGCGATGTACAAGTCATAAACGATTGGAGCCTACCACGGTGGAAGGCCACGAAAAAGTGTTCTAAGCACTCTTACGTTTACAACTTAATATTGTTTGTTGGTTGAGGGATTTTAAGGTCTCATCAATTTTATTTATTTAATCAAATTCAAATAAATTGTCCTATTATAACTATTAGTCCAAAGTTTAATGAAATTAGTAGCATATGATATCCCCACTATTCGTTTTCATAAAACAAATCAATATCAAAACATTTTTCAAAATATTGGAGATATATATAACTACTAATTGTATTCATTATAGTTTAGTAGTGTATGATACTCCCACTATTTGTTTTAAGGAAAAACAAATCAATATCAAAAACAAATTTTTCAAATATTGGAAGTAACTACTACTACTACTATGGTTTTTGCATCCCTTGTAAATTGGACTTTATAGTTATCTTAGGCTCTTGGATGACCATGGACTTATTAGGTTATTGCAACAACGAGCCAACATTGTTGAATATAAACTCGGGGAGGTTGTGTCAATTTAATTACGTGCTTTTCAATCCAATTAAAACATTTTCATTGAGCCATTAGAAATGAAAGACAATCAATCATTGCTAATTAGGGCATTGGACCCATTTAATCTTTAATCTCATGTCAAAACCTCTTTTAGTTATGTCTCCTTACGAATAGTTAAAGAAACTCTAGTCTAGCACTAGAGGGAATCAACTAATGAATAGAGATTAAGAAGTAATAAGAATTACAAACCGATTTGTACAAATTCCTACAAATTACATATTCTAAGAGGGAGAGATAGATTAATGTCAAAAGTGACAAGGTCCATTAAAACAGTAATTAAAACACATTCCCAAGGTTCAAACAATTTGATTTTATCTCCTTATCTCATAGCTCAATTATCGTTTAAGGCATAAGTCCATAGTCATCCATTTTCTAACTACTTAAACACATTTAAATAATTAAATGGAATGCAACATGAACATTTAGATTTAGTGCATAAAACTAACAAAATTAAAATCAAATATTTTAACTTTCTAGTTAGTAGGGGCCTAAATGCAAATAAGAAAAGTTAGGGGTATAAATGTAAATACTCAAAAGTATAAAATATCAACTTTTCAAAGATTACAAAATAGCCCCACAAGTGGATAAATCCACTAGGGAGGCCGGCCTCATTAAGGGGATGGGAGGTTTCTTACACACTCTTACACAACATGCATTAAATTCCCCATTATGTAGAAAAAATTAATTTTTGCTTCAAAGACTTTAGTGAAAAAGGTGAAGGAAACCTTCCTAGTTAAGTCTAGGGTTTTAAAAATATATGATATGGTTATGGATGGTATGAACATCATCCAAAACCATAAAACAATGCATGAAAACCAAATAAAACCATTTTCACCTAAAACCAAACCATGAACACCAAGAACAAAACCATGAACACTTTTTCAAGATTTGTGTATTCTTGGTGATTTTTCAAACCCAAAAACAAAAGTGACAAGAACTCTTCTTTCTAGCTTTAAAAGGATGTGAGAGTGGTTTACAATAAAACACAAACACAACCCAAAACCGTGCCCTCCCTTTGGTTCAAAACCCCAAATTTTGTTCATGACTTATTCTTCATTCATGCATACAAAACAACTTTTACATGCAAATCTTTCTCAACTTTTGATTTATATTTTTCAACTATTGAAAAAATCAAAGATAAACATACTTTAAATGAAGAAATAATATGTCAAATTAGTTCTAAACTCATATTTCATTCAAGCATACAAAACACTTTTTGCATACATATCTTTCTCAACTTTTGACTAACATTTTTCAACTATTGAAAAACAAAAGATAAACTTATTTTGAATGAAGCAATAATTATGTCATGCATAATATTAATACCCATATGCATAAAATCCAAAAGGACACATTATACATAAACCTTAGGCTCTGATACCACTTGAAGGGAAAATAATGAGTTTAACATAAGGGATTTCTAAATGACTAGCATGCATATACAATTCAAAATTTATATACGTAAGCAACGGAAGCATGTAACACATATTATCAAAGTTCTAGTCATGCAAATCCCCTTCAAGGTTCATAGGTTTATATATAATGCATCTAAAACATTTAAATTAAGAACAAAGTCAAGGAATAGATCTATACCTCTTGATTTTGATTTTAGACCAAGGATGGACCACCTCCAAGCCCTTTGCTCCTTGAAGTCCTTGAGCCTAGCCTCCCTCCTTGCCTCCTCCACTTTGTTAGAAAGAGTGCTCCTAGGTTCTCCTTGAGTTTCCAAAGTAGAAAACCTCTAAGGATCCACACCCACTAGTGTAGTGAGATGGATGGAGGAATAACCAAAAAGGTGAAAGATTTGTTAGTAAAATCACCCCAAGGTGGCCGGCCCTTTGTAGTGTTTTTAGAGAGATATTTCTTTTGCCTCTATTTGTTTTAAACACACAAAAAACCCTAATGAACGTTTTGCTATAAAGTTCCTTATATAGACATAAAGAAACCTAGCCAACAACTTGACTAAATATCTCACCCAAAAACCCTTTAAGTGGCCGGCCCTTTAGTGTTTGGTATGGGCTTTGGGCTTTTATTATTTCAAGTCATCCTATGCTTGAATAAAAGCCCAATGGGCCCAATTAAACTCGAACATTTCTTTAAGCCCAAAACAATCTTTTATCGCTTTTATGATTTCTTTAGACTTTCTAAATTAATCACAACACTTAAATAATCCAATTAATTATTTCCATCATCCATTAAATACTCACTACAAGAGTGTATCGGTGTACAATCATTTTAGGTTCTAATTAGCAAGGCAGTGAGGTGATTGACATTAATCCAATTGATTATATTTAATCCAATCACTTAGTGAATTAAAACTTCATTTTAATTCACCTTTCTTCTTTGATGACTACATTTAATCATCTAT
This sequence comes from Malus sylvestris, assembly GCF_916048215.2. Taxonomy (NCBI): domain Eukaryota; kingdom Viridiplantae; phylum Streptophyta; class Magnoliopsida; order Rosales; family Rosaceae; genus Malus; species Malus sylvestris. Next base: position 493,848 of record NC_062260.1, on the reverse strand, counting down.
AAGAACTCATAAGCTATGAGTGACATCTAACCATATATCATAGCTACCCAAGCTAATGTAGAAGTTGTTCGGAGAACCTATTCAGTTGGAATTACAATGTAATTCAATCCTTCTCTAAAACAATACTCTCAATCACATTACTAAGGTATGGATATATTATGTCAAACCCCTAATGTGATTATTCATTTTATATGATTCTATTGAGTCGTATAGGAACGCTTTCCTTTATTACGCTCGATACTTCGGCCGAAGATTCTCGAATCATATCTTAGAGTATTCTTCCTCTCTCATCGAGGATTAGAGATTCCTTGTTGCACATTCACTTGCCTTCATGACTAAGTGGCTTAACCTCGACTATGCCGTTGGCATTCTGATAGAGTGACGTTTGACATAATCAAAGATTAAGTACTTAACCATAAGACAACGACGATGCCTCAGGTCAAAGGACTACTTAGATTATTCCAACCATTTGAGTTACTTGCTTGACATGTGAGTAGACCTCCATGCGAGTACTCTCGTTTGATTGTGTTCAGTGAACTCATTCCTTTAATGAGCACCTACATACTTGTCTTAGTGTCAATACACAAATGGGATGAGACTTTTCATTCTTCATATGAAGTGGACACAGTATGTACCGGTCTAAGCATTGTCAGTGTCCCTCCGGCAATCCAATGACCAGGAACCTTTTGGACATAATGGTTATGTGAAGAAGGTCTCTATAGTCTAACATCTTTAGATTACTTCTTCAATCGATCCATTGTCCATGGATTCATTAATTAAGACACATATCGTTTATTGAGATAGTCCTGATTAGTATCTTTGCCATTCGATGTATAAGAGTCATCCACACATCGATTCATTTGTCCTGAAAGGTTTCTTCCAAAGATTGACTTTCAGGGCATATTTCCAACATACATACATATATCAAAACCACATTCGAAATAGCAAAATCTACATATATGCCATGTCAAATATCTCAGCATCAAGAACGAGTAAACCAAGTGAAGTAAATCAATGAAAGTAATATGTTAGCCAGATCCACATATTGTGGCCTGTACGGCTGAACCTCTAGCTCATAAAGTATGCCTGCACACGAGTCAGAACCACCTATAATGGTTTGTACAACAAGACTGGGAGTAAATAATTACGCTCAAGTGCTACGATCACGTGAAGATTGTGCGAATAATCGCAGGTCACCTACGAGTCGGAACCACCTATAGTGGTATGTACGATAGGACTGTGCACCAAACTTGGATCCAAGGTGAACGTATGGTGCAGGAAGTGAACATCACGTGAAGGATTGTGCCTTGGCCACGGGCGGGAGCATTAACACCAGGGTGCAGGTTTATGAGCTCTAAATGCATCTATGTATAACCATCATAATGCAACTCACAATCATCAATACATATACTCACCTGGAACTTACCAGAGCATCTGTAACGTCAAACAATATCATACACAACTAATAGAAGCTTATTCTAAGATATAAAGCATTTGACATGGCATTTAAAATACAAAATCATTTAAATCAATTTTTCTAGGAAAACGCAAAGCATATATACATATATATAAAAAACCAAAAGCCCACTCACCTGGAGTCCGCACTACAACTCCCTAGCGCACACACTGAGGCGTCATGAACAATCAGTGTCTAGAACAATTATCAATTCACATCTCAGAATTCTTATCGATAGAATACATAATTTACATAAAACTCACCCCTACAATTCGATCCAGAAGATCCGCATCATAGATTTATGCTCTGTTACTTCCAAAGATCCACATTATGCTTCTAGAACAACATCCTAAAGTTTCATTACAATTCAACGGTTGGATCTCCGCCAATTGCAAATTCAAATGGCGGTCAACGTTTTATTTTACTAATTACAAATCCAATTCGGGAAGATCCGTGCGTCGGATTCCTGATCCGTAAATTCCTATGATCGTCAAATATTATTTACTATAACATATTAAAGTTTGGTGATGATCCAACGGTCGGATCGTCGATTCATATGTTTACCAAGTAACGTATCGTAATGAATGTAGGTTTAAACGATCAACCGACGTTATACAAATATCAAAACTGAATTCAAGAGACCTAATTTAGCAAAAAAGTATCATTGTCGGTCCCCTGGCCATGCACCACCACGTGTGGCTGTCGGCCGCCCCGATTCGGCGGAAAATTCAACTATTTCTAAAAATTACCAAATTTTACAGAATTGTAGGTCTTAATAAGAAGAGTAAACTTTATACATGTGGACAAGTCTAATTTGGCCGGGAAACACTTGAAATTACCCACGAACCTCCAGAACCCCAGTATTAGGTGTGATTTGATTCGATCTCCAATCTTGCTCTGACGCCTCCATCACTACTTGGGCTTTATTCCTGGGTTTTAGGGGAGTGTTTTGGTAGTGGCAATTAGAGGAAAATGTTTCACAATTGGTAGATTTCGAGCAAGGTTCCCTGCGGCACCCACAAGTGTTTCTTCACCAAACTACAATTAAATTCCTTTTGTTTTTGGGTGGAATTGCAAGAGGGGAGGTTGTGGAAGTAGTTTGCAAGTGATGGATGGATGAAAATCTCCTGAAAAATGGTGGAAGTTGGCCTGAATTTCACCGGGTCAGGTTTGTGGTGCATGGGTCCGATTTGGGTGCTCCTCACCCCTCTCCTTTGTCTCCTTGTTCTTCCACCCGATTGGCCGTCCTTCTTCCTCTCTCCTCTCCCGATTCGCCACCATCTCCCCTCCTTTTTCCTTCTAAAACTCTCCCTCCTTTCTCTGGTTGCCATTCGGCAGTTTCTAAATATATATATATATATTTTTTTTTTCTTTCTTTCACAAAATAGCCTCAAACTCATATAATAACACTTATGAAAATATATATAATAAATGTAAATCCTTAGAAACGTAGTTTTCAGATTTGTAGTTCCGTAAGACTTCAACCGTAGCTCCAAATTCACTTCCTCTTGCGTCTATACGTTCATATCACCGAATACTGCGCAAATACGCTACAGAAATAAGTCATATGTCTCACTAAACATTGGTCACTGAAAGTCAATACCCTCACCTCTAGGGCATTTTCATAAAATAACGCATTTAAAATTTGTAAAAACATAAAATTAGGGACGGGTCTTCACTATCTACCCACCTTAAAAAATTTCCTCCCCAAAATTTGAAATCATTTGTTATACATAAAATGCTCCGAAAGATCGTAAGAAAATGTACACATATAGAAGAAATTAAACTAGAGCGGTTGCATAAAAGGGAAAGCCATTCTATCGCGATCGGATTGCAATTATTCCTCTTCCATGCCCCCAAGCTCCTATTTTCTTTCTCGTTGAGTATAATACTTCAATATAAAATTCTTTATGAAAACCCCAAGTCAAAAATAAATATGTAAAAACATAATAGCAAATTACATATTTAAAAATAATAACGTAAAGTTAACGTAATTGCATTGAAATCAGAGACCGAACATAGAAACATTTCATCTATGCTTTCGTATACGGACCTAGTTACCCACTTGCTTAACGAACCCAACAATAAGTTATTGATACTATAGGCTGCAGCCCGTAATACCAATAACTCACTATCGTCTCGACAAGCAAGTAAGGAATTCCCGAGGGTGCAATATTACCATCTTGCCCCTCATTAGGAAATACACATACACGCCTCTATCATGCTCACACACTACCTTCTCAGGCAACATCGTCAATACCATAAAATTCCATATCACAATCTCGACCATTCAAATACCTGCTCACAATACTCTTCTGAAAATCGCATATTACTCATAAATATTTATACCATTTCTCAAATGATGATATGCTCATAACCAGGAATGTAACCACAATTACACATAACTCTAACAAGATAAGCGTCTATAGAATATGCATTATGCATAAGTCTTTGTATGCCAACTCTAATAGTACCATAGCTAACCGTAGTTACCAGTAACTACAATAGAGATAATGCTATGTTACAACCATGCTACTCATGGAACGAACAAAATGCAACACACCTACTAAGGTCTGAGTAGCTCGTTCCAGACTAATCGTTAGTCTAGGGGTAGAAATGTGATACTAAACAACATCTAATACTCATAACCTTCACAAAGACTTCCAAAGGCTTGGAAGTGAAACATGTAGCACGATGAAATATAAATATATTCAGATAATAATCTGGTCTGGTTTTTATTTGTTTGAACTAGCATAGAAGTCTAGAAGCAGCTTTCTCATAATACCATCCTCTTCCGAAAGCAAACAGAGAAGAAACTATGGTTGTCTAGAAAGTTTGGATTTTATTTCTTCAAACATCCTTCCTACTCTAACCAAAGGCGAGGTGCGCCTAGACTAAGAATTCTCTTCAAACACCTCAATTGGAGCCTCAATTTTAATTCCTTTCCCATCTCCACATTTGATCATATCACGAACGAGGACTTTTAGATCATGTCACGCGGAGAAGTTACCAACATCCTACTTCTATTTTAGTTGTCTTCACAAGTGTCTTGTTGTTGAAATTCCAACGCCCATTTTAAGGAAAGAAATCATCGTCAATACTTTAAGCTTTGAGGTTGAAAGAATATGGCTTTCCACTTAAGTAAAGCTACCACTAATTAAAACACCACATAAGCATAGCATTGGTTGAGCATCATGATTATTGATTTTCACATTCTCTACACGTATAAAATACTTCGTACAGATAGTTGTATAAAGATACTTCCCAACTCCATTTAGATAACAAAAGTGATTATAACCATTTGAACTCCTTCTTGATGGATTAAAGGTAACGTCATATCGATACTCAAATTTTCCAACTGAAATAGAATAGGACAAGCTGAAAATGTTCAAGGGTATATATGTCCTTTTTGTACAACCGGACTGATATACGATAATGTATTCGTAATTGTTGATTTAGTCCTTCTACTGCCGCTGTCGGAAACTTAGCTTATTCCAAGAGTAAATGTACTTAAGAAATTCTAAGTTTGATAAGAATTTTGGACACGTTCTCCACAGAGAAATGTTATTTGATTTTCAAGCAAAGATGGTAAATGTTGACTCCCAGTCATACATAAGATGGCTCATTCCAAATAGTTCTACACATTGGAAATATAAGTGATACTCCGTCATGCTGCCTCTACATAGCCAAAACATCCAAGGATACGTCATTATGAATCTCCAAAAGACCAACGTCATCGAAGAGTGTAACGTGATGGTGAAATGAGACAACAGTTCGGTTGTCAGAAATTGTCTTCATTTCCAACTTTTCAAACAAGCTAACCTTCCTCGGCCGAAAAGTGGAGAAGGAAACTGTAGCCGAGAATTCACTGACAAATTGTCGATAAAATTGACAAGACTAAGAATATCTTGAATGCACAACACTTTGTAAGAATATCAACTTTCTTCCATTACAAGCTTTTTGAGAAAAGAAAATAATCTCGTCCATTGAGATCACGTCTCCCAAGAAAAGTATCAATTTACTCAAAGCTTTGAGTCAAAAAAATCTAGTAACAAGCTGACTAACAGAGCTTAGAGAATTTGGTCTCACTATCAAGGTAGATAAGAAAATCACCGATAAGACCGCTACAAATTCATCACACCATGAAGGCAAACTCGGATTACAAAGGTTGGTTGACTAGACCATCAGTTTGAATTAGGGTTTTAACCGATCAAGTTGCTAAAATCTAGGTACAAACCTAGGGTTCAGTTTTTCGCCTTTGTGAATAGGTTTGAAGTTCCCTAGATAAAATGTTTGATTGGGTACTTCCCCAATCAATAAGCTTTAATAACTAAGTTCTCTTAACGAAGTAAGACTCGATCGAAAAGTCAAAAGGAAAACTGATATAGGAGTTGCTCGAATGGACCCAAGGAAACTAGTGTAATATGAAAAAGTAGATTGATGATAATAGCTCAGGTAAGGCTTTGGAATATGTCGCCTAAATGTACGTCCTTAAAACGTAACATAATATTTCCTTTCACCATGCCACATGCTAATAGGTCCTCAAAGCTTTCTAAATACTCAGCTCACTCTAACAGTGAGAAATTAACTCGTACTTCGATTCTCCTATCTACCCGTAGAACTGATGCAGAAGGTGGCTAGTCGAAAATATTATGGTTACCTAGATAGATGATAAGGTAGAAACAACTATGAGTTTACTGTCCTACTACAAAGCTTGCTCCTAACTTTTCAAAATTTAGTTTCTTCGGCTTCAGCAGTCACTATTAATCAAATCTATTAGTCGTGCCGCTAATTGGCACATATACGATGATTTTGATATTGTTCGCTACCTTGAAAATGTACATCGGCATTCTGGCACAAGGGTATCACTTCCAGATACTAGCAAGTCTCTGGTATTAGAAATCATACTGCCTGAATATTGATTGATAGTTCATGGATATCGGATAATATCGTCAATTAGTAGCGCCACTATAGGCTGATTACAGACAAGAGCCCGCTCATGTAGTGGTTTTTAGACAACTGCTAAGGAATTGGTCCTATGAGGGGTTCCATAATTCTAGGGGAAATACTCGCTACCTCAAAGATTTTGCAGCACTCATAGGTATAACAACTCGCACTCTGGTGCCTATACTCATCGAAATGACAAGCACATCACCAAAAGAAATTCAGGTACTGGTATTGGTTAGGATTCCCAAGCTAGAAAGGGAAATTTACTAATAATCTACTTTAAAACGAGTTTAAACAGAAGTCGATCTTCCTCCTGAAGATCCAAAATGATAACTAGTGTTTAAGAATATTAGTACTATCAGGGACCAAAAATGATTGTTCCCCCTGATGTTCTTATGTCAAGTACTATCCTTTTAGCACCCTACTATCACTTAAGACAATTTTTGGAATCTTAACGTAGTAAACTTCGTAGAAATCCTAATAAATGGTATACTAACAAATACTGCCAAGGGATCAAAATCAATTCTAGTTTCCTATCTCGAAAGGGTTGATAATGATGGCTAAAGAATAATGATGGAATAGATTTATAAACCCCTGGATACATTGATATCGATACATTAACCCTGCTTTAGGGCCATCAACTAGTCTCAAGTCTACGTCTTTCCTTGGCAAGAAAGTTCTTCTCTTTAAGTCTAAAAATGTTTGCCAAAGTGACCTTCTAAAATATCGACAAGTCTGCAAAACTGCCCAAAACTTAGGAAAATAACACATTTTTTGTAGTCGATGAGGTGGAAAATTAGGCCCAAGAACATAGAATGCTTTCATCACTCGTGTGATGGATGCAATACTACCCAACTTATACTCTGATACCAAACTGACACACCCTGACCCGAAATGTCCACTAGGACTCCGAATTAAGCTGTGATAGCCGACATCTGGAAGACGACGAAGCCATAAAGTGTGATGATGTGGAAAAATGTGAATAAATTTAAACCTAAGAGTGCCTAAATACCAGAGTGTGCAGGTGAGCGGGAATGAACCCACTTCACACGTGATTACAGAGCATAAGTAAAGTACAGTAAGGTAAGATAAGGCTTATACCATCTTAGAAGCCACCCATAAAAGGATATGCCACGAATCCTCGTCGATACTGAAACTTTGCTAATGGAACCTAGAGGGGCGAAAAACAAAAAATGTGAGTGAGCAAAAACTTTTCAAAAACCATTTCACTTATCAAAGGTAGTAACCCCCTTGCTGTAAAACCCGTATAGTTTCCTAGAAAATAGAGTACATACATATATCGAAACCACATTTGAAATAGCAAAATCCACATATATGCCATGTCAAATATCTAAGCATCAAGAATGAGTAAACCAGGTGAAGTAAATCAATGAAAGTAATATGCTAGCCGGATCCACCTATTGTGGCCTGTACGGCTGAACCTCTAGCTCATCTAGTATGCCTGCACACGAGTCGGAACCACCTATAGTGGTCTATACGACAAGACTAAGAGTACATAATTACGCTCAAGTGCTACAATCACGTGAAGACTGTGCGAATAATCGCGGGTCACCTAAGAGTCCAAACCACCTATAGTGGTCTGTACGACAGGACTATGCATCAAACTTGGATCTAAGGTGAGCGTGTGATGCAGGAGATGAACATCACGTGAAGGACTGTGCCCTGGCCACGGGCAAGGGCACTAACACCGGGGTGTAGGTTTATGAGCTCCAAATGCATCTATGTATAACTATCATAATGCAACTCACAATCATCAATACATATACTCACCTGGAACTTACCAGAGCATCCACAACGTCAAAAAATATCATACACAACTAATAGAAGCTTATTCTAAGATATAAAGCATTTGACATGGCATTTAAAATAGAAAATCATTTAAATCAATTTTTCTGGGAAAACGCAAAGCGTATATACATATATATAAAACCAAAAGCCCACTCACCTGGAGTCTGCACTACAATTCCCTAGCACACACATCGAGGCATCATGAACTATCGGTGTCTAGAACAATTATCAAATCACATCTCAGAATTCTTATCGATAGAATACATAATTTACATAAAACACAACCCGACGATTCGATCTGGAAGATCCGCTTCACAGATTTCCGATCCGTTACTTCCAAAGATCTACATTATGCTTCTAGAACAATATCCTAAAGTTTCATTACGATCCAACGGTTGGATCTTCGCCAATTGCAAATTTAAATGGCGGTCAACGTTTTATTTAACTAATTACAAATCCAATTCGGGAAGATCCGTGCGTCGGATTCCGGATCCATAAATTCCTATGATCTTCAAATATTATGTAATATAACATATTAAAGTTTGGTGACGATCCAAAGGTCGGATGGCTGATTCATTTTTACCAAGTAACGTATTGTAATGAATTTAGGTTCAAACGATCAACCTACATTATACGAATATCAAAACTAAATTCAAAACATCTAATTTAGCCTAAAAGTAGCATCGACGGTCCCCAGGCCACACGCCGCCGCAGGTGGCGGTCGGCTACCTCGACTCGCCGAAAAATTCAACTATTTCTAAAAATGACCAAATTTTACAGAATTGTAGGTCTCTATGAGAAGAGTAAACTTTATACCTATGACCAAGTGTAATTTGGCCGGGAAACACCTAAAATTGCCCACGAACCGCAGAAACCCTATAATTGGGTGTGATTCGGTTCGACCTCCGAACTTGCTCCGACCCCTCCACCACTGCTTGGGCTTTGTTCCTGTGTTCTAGGGGAGTGTTTTGGTAGTGGTAATTGGAGGAAAATGTTTCACAGTTGGTGGATTTCGAGCAAAGTTCCCCGCAGCACCCACGAGTGTTTATTCACCAAACTACAATCAAATTCCTTTTGTTTTTGAGTGGAATTGGAAGAGGGGAGGTTGTGGAAGTAGTTTGCAAGTGATGGATGGGTGAAAATCTCCTGAAGAAAGGTGGAAGTTGGCCGAAATTTCATCGGTTCGAAACCGGGTCGAGTGTGTGGTGCACAGGTCGGATTTGGGTGCGCCTCACCCCTCTCCTTTCTCTCCTTGTTCTTCCCCCCGATTCGCCATCCTTCTTCCTCTCTCCTATCCCGATTTGCTACCATCTCCCCTCCTTTTTCCTCCTAAAACTCTCCTTCATTTCTCTTGCTGCCATTTGGCAGTTTCTAAATATATATATATATATATATATATATATATATATATTCTTTTTTCTTTCACAAAATAACCTCAAACTCATATAATAATACTTATGAATATATATATAATAAATGGAAATCCTTAGAAACGTAGTTTTCAGATTTGTAGCTCAGTAAAACTTCAACTGTAGCTCTAAATTCACTTCCTCTTGCGTCTATGCGTTTGTATCATCGAATACTATGCAAATACGTTAAAAGAATAAGTCGTATGTCTCACTAAACGTTGGTCAACGAAGGTCAATGCCCTCACCTCTAGGGCATTTTCGTAAAATAACGTTTTTAAAATTTGTAAAAGCATAAAATTAGGGATGGGTCATGACATTGAAAATGGCATCACACAAACTAAATATTGTCTAATCAATACTTCAACAACACAAATAAAAATTTAGCACAAATTACTTTTCCCACTTAAAAATTTAGGCACAAATTTAACGGAGATATGCATTATACGAAACTAGCGAAAAAATATCTAATCGTTATTATTCATTAAATTCAAGTTTTGTACATCTTCATACCAATTATAGCGAAAAAAATATATTATTTAACATGAATGAATATTTATTTGATAAAAAAACACATAAATAAATATTTGTTATATTAAATATTAACCAGTTTAACGAATATGTTTAGTTGACCATCTTCCAGCTTCATAGTGAAGTGCTTGTGCATGATGTCATATCCCAGCTCGGGCTCCCACCAAATTCCTGGCTCGACTCCGCCGTAGCACGATATTGTCTACTTTGGGCCCCAGCCATGCCCTCACGGTTTTGTTTCTAGGAACTCACACGAGAACTTCCCAGTAGGGCACCCATCCTAGGATTGCTCGCGCTACGGTTTTGTTTCTAGGAACTCACGCGAGAACTTCCCAGTAAGTTCAAAGTTCCTAAGGAACCCGAAGCCAGTGAGCTCATAAAAAACCTCGTGCTAGGTAGAGATGAGAATATACATATAAGGCTTACATGATCCACTCTCCTGGGCAATGTGGGATGTAACACATGAGACATCTTGGTCTTAGGTTCGAATGAGGTGTGCTTCTGCTGTTGCCTTTGAATGTGAATAACAAAACATAAATATTTATAAAATATTTGAAAATAATATAATACAATCCAACAGAGTTAGTATAAAAAATTGAAAAACATTTATGTCGGATATATTCACCAGAGTTAGTATAAAAGAATTGATAATAAATATAATATAATCTGACACATTACTTACTCATGTCGGATATATCCGCTAATTCTGGTTAAAATTATTTGAAACATAAATCTGGTGAAGCTAAGTGTAACATCCCATATCACCCAGAGGAGTGGATCCTGTAAGCCTTATATGTATATTCCCATCTCTACCTAGCACGAGGCCTTTTGGGAGCTCACTGGCTTTGGGTTCCATTGAAACTCTAAAGTTGAGCGAGTTCGCGAGAGAGCAATCCCATGATGGGTGACCCACTAGGAAGTTCTTGTGTTAGTTCCCAGAAACAAAACTGTGAGGGCATGGTTAAGGCCCAAAGCGGACAATATCGTACTACGGCGGAGTCGAGCTCGAGATGTGGTGGGAACCCAAGCCGAGATGTGACATTATGGGCCTGCTTCATTATTCTTGTCGGAAAGTAGTGAACTAATGTCGGATATATTTGACACTTATGTCTCACGTATGATATAAGCGACATCAGTACTTTGTTATCCAACACTATTTAAACATGTTGTCAGAAATATTTTATCCGACAATAATCATATAAAACCGACACCACTCTCTAACACATTAAGCCAATTTTATAGTAGTGCGAGGATTATTTTATTTAAACAAATGATTGCGAAATGTTTTTTTAAACCATATATTTCGTATTATTTGATAGCACCTCTCATTTTCTTGTGGTCTCCTAAACCTACTCATAAACCCAAAGCAAGCTTTTACAGATCACAACACCTCTGTATAGGTAACATCAACATATAGGGTTTGCCTAAAAAATAATTCACAAAAACAAAGACTTTTTAGGGGTAAAAACAATTCACAAAAATAAATTAAAATTTAAGTATATTGTTTTTGTTGTTGCTGGAAAAGTACAGAATATTTTGTTTTAAAGTTTCAAAATATAGAGTATGGTTGGTGTAGAAAACTCTTAGAGTTGAAATATTATGAGCATATATCATTTTAAAATCATATTTTAGAGTTTGAAGTTAGAGTAGGATTGGAGATGCTCTTTACCAAGAAACACTTGTCATTTTTCTTTAACAACGAAGCACATAAGCGCGCTTTAATGTTTTTTCAATTATACCCCTGACATCTTGGCCTCGAGTTTCAGAACAAGCTCGTGCTTCAGTTTTTCAATTGCAGTGATGAATACAACCAACACACACATATAACTTGTCACGTCAGATAATACTTCAATATAGTACCAAAATATAATATCGCTAATATTTCTATTTTCTTTTCAAATGCATGTTGTTCGAAACATGTGCATATATAGAAATTTAATAGATAAAATTCCAATTAGCAAATAATTGATGGAAGGAATTCAATACCATACGCTTCTGCAATTGGAGAGATAACCTAACCTTTGTAAGGACCTAAGAGCATCTCTAATCCAACACCACTATTGAGAACCTTTTGAGGGTTTCAAGGGAAATATTCGGGTCCTTAAAGGAAGATTGGTTCCAATGGAGGGTCTTTCAATTGATGGTATAGTCTTAAACTTAGCGTCCCCATAGACCTAGCCGCTCCCTCTCTTTTCTCTCATGCAGAAGCCCCTTTTGTCATGCCTCGGACCCGAGTTTGGTAGAAATACCCGAATTCAGAGCGCGAGCTAAAAATTAAATAAATAAAAAGATAAACTGCAACGGGATGGAAAATTAAATTCCTTTTATAAAAATAAACTCAAGAATTCTTAGACAAAATAAATAAATAGTAGCCTCACATCTAATCCGATCTCACCTCGTCTACCCTCTTGATGGTCTAGATCGTAAACCTACGTAACAATAGAGGGGTGAGCTTCGACAACTCAGTATGGACATAACCTTACCACAGTAAATTGACAATATTAAATTAAGTGTCATTGACATCATATAATAAAGTATCAAATCATTGCTACTAACAATGCAGAGTGAAATGCTTCTTCATCTATATCTGTTAATTTGTATAACTAAACACCTAGACCTTGTACGTCTCATTCCGTACTTATACCACTTGGTCTCGAGTGACTAATTATACGAACTAATCCTGTAACTCGATCATTCCCATTTCCCCTTGTGTTAGTCATCTTGCTAAAACCCTTTGTCGCCAATCTCGAATTACCCCAAAAGAAACAGTGCAATGTGGGCTCGTCTGAGACTTGGTACCTACTAAGAGTTCAGCTCAACTATACAAAAGATCATTTCCAACTACCTTGATTTCCAATTCCTTTCTCAATACCGAAGTTCCAACCACTTCTCTCACGTGAGTGATGCATAAATAATCTCAACTCATGTTTCACATATATTGCATCATATTATCAACAAATATGATTTCCATTCCAGCATAATCAATAACAAGTAAACATTCAATTGAAGCAATTATCTAATTAATATCCAACCACATTAACCAACCAAAAAGATCAAGAATATTATAACACTTCACGAAATTTAATAAAGTCAATCTTCGTAAAGTTCTACTGTATTTCCCCAACTTGGATTCCAAAGCAAGCAAGGAACAAGCACCTCGATTAATCACAACCGTCGCGGTAACTGGAGTCCCTAATCCAACAATTAAACTATATCACTATATAATCCATATATGTAGCAACCAGTATATAATCCTTTATTTTAGGCTTAACATCACTATCTCAGTTGGACCCTTAAACATTTTTCTTTCTTATTTCGGTTCTCAAACATTTCTCAATTACATACATGCTGCCTTGCTGGAAATGTGACGACCCGTCCCTAATTTTCCTATGTAATTTCTCCCCGAGTATGTGTATTGACGATTTGTTGGAAATGTGCCCTAAAACCAATCATATGATGATACTTTACGGACATTTCACATGTTAAACTAATCTAGTTTAAGGGCAAAGATTATTGTTTAAGCCGTCTCATATAAATGTTATATGCTTAAACGATAAAGTCCAAGGAATATGTGATTGGGAGAATGCAATCTAAAGAAGTTAGATTCATGAGACCATTCTTTCATAGACACATCCCTAAACGTTCCTGATCATAGGATTGCCAATTGGGCATTGACAGTCCGTTAAGATCAGTATGTGTTATGTCTTCTCTCAGGGAGAGTGACTAGTCTCAAGTCATTGGTGTGTGTAACATCAAGACAAGCATGTAGGTGCTCAATAGCGAATGAGTCCACTGAACACGATCAATGAGGAGTTCTCATACTCATGTCACATGAGAACTCATGGTTGGGATAATGCAAAGTAGTCATTTGACCTGAGGCATCATAGTTGTCTTGTGGTTAAGTCCTTGATCTTTGATTATGTCAAAGTCACTCCATCAGGAGGGTGTCCACGTCATAGTTGGGGTTAAGCCACTTAGCCATGAAGGCAAATGAATGCGCAACAAGGGATCTCTAACCTTCAAACTGTTTGAGGGAGAATACTCTATGATATGATTAAGAATCTCTGGCCAGAGTATGAATGAGATTTAGGAAGTCGTTCCAAATCACATTCAAGGTAATCATATAAGCACACGAATCACATTGGATAGTAGACATGAATAAACTAAACTATCAAACCAAACAATGTGGTCAAGAGTATTGTATTGGAGAAAGACCGTATTGCATTTGTAATCCTAAACTGAATAGGTTCTCCACCTCTTCTGATTAGCTTAGGTAACCATGATATGCTGCTAGGTGTCACTCATGGTTTGTGGAAGCCCTAAACGTGTATAATCACTAAAGGGAGAATTGAAAGTAAGTTTCAATTCACAATCGATTTGAAATGGTTTTAATCGCCCACTGCCTCGCTAAAAGGAACCCAATGGAGATGAGTAAGAATAATTAAATGGTTTAATTATTTATGGCAAGGATTAATTAATATGTTAATTAATCAAACGAATAAGTTCGTTAAAGACCACGGGTTTAGTTATCGGCCTCAAGGCCCAATGGGCTTCGAACGTCAAGCCCATTGACTTAAGTTGTATGACAACTTAATGACTAATAATTCACAAAGGCCTTAAAAGCCCAATGAAACCCTTAAGGCCGGCCATTTAGAGATGGAGTGGGTTTTGGACTTATTTACAAGTTTGCCACTCCAATGAATCAAGGTATAAATATGACTTTATAGCCAAAATTCATTTAGGGTTTCTTTTAGGAAATTGGAGAGAACACAAAGATCTCTTTTCTCTCTAAAGAGGCCGGCCCCGTTGGAGGGATTAACTAGCAATCCAACTCCTCCAAGGTCACTCATTTCTTCTCCAATCTAACCTTGGTGAAAAGACTTAGAGGTTCTCAATTTTGGGAACTTGGAGAACCATTTCATCCATCCAAATCCATAGATCTAAGATGCAAGGAATGAAGGCCCTCTCTTTGGGTGATTAGCCTTTGCTTATGCAAAGAGGAATCTACAAAGTTATAAATTTCTCAACTCACTTTGATTTGAGTTGAGTCTTGGTTCACCAATCTACTAGGCTTTGAATTTCATGGTTAATGTTTTGTTTTTAAGTGCATGAAAGCATGATTCCGCCTTTTAATTGTTAATAGCATGCTATAGATGTTGCTTAAATGAACATGTTTTTCACAAAATTTCCTTCACGATTATGCCCTTATCGGCAAGTGAGATGGACTTATTCTTATTGCCTTCCATTTTATTTCTCGCTATCGCATTTAAATTGTACATGCTAGTACGAGTATGCGTAAATTTCCTTTTTACTGTAGGAAATCAAAAAACCTATCTTTGGATTCCTTTGAAACCCATCCCGTGCACTTCTCTACATTATTCCATTCTTAGCTATCCCATCCCTTCTTTATTTTGTGTTCCCTCAATCAGAAAAGCATCTATCTCTCTCTCTTCTCCCTCTCCCACGCCACATTTCTTCTTCTTCTTCCTCTCTGCATCAACCACAAAACACACCAAAACTCACAAACGTGACAAACCAATTACACCATTGTGATCATCTCAGTCCCACGATCACAACCATGTCCTGGAAATCTAATGTAGACGAGTTTTGACTCACCAACTTGGAAGGTCGACTCAGCGAGTTCGACATATCGATTTTCAGGCCATGCATGGCCTAGGTAAGCCTTGAGAAACCCTTAGAACCTTCATTTCACTTCTATGCGTTGTTATTGATCCTTTGTTTGTGTTTTGAATGTGTGGTTTTACCTAGAAACTCGAGAAGAATGAGTACCTGCCATTTTTCACTCAAGAACTGTGGCCATTTGGTCACTTTCAAACCATTTTTCTGGTCAACCTCGACCACAACTGGACTTCTTCTAGGTACAAACTTGTTCTCTACATTCCTAACTTCAAAATGGCTTTTGAATCACTGAGTTTGGTTAAGTAACGAGTTAGAAATCAACTCTGGAAGTTGGGAAGAAAATTTTAGTTTTCTGGAAAATTTCAGCCATGGTCGTTTGGCCACTTTCAGACCATATTTGAAAATTCTGTAAATTGCGATCGGTAGATCACATTCCTAGCTTTAATTTGGCATTTGTAGAAGTGAATTTGGTTTAGAATCGAGCTAGTTATGGGCTCTGGAAGTTGGGCAAAAAATCAGCAAAACTGCAGATTTTCAGGAATAAGGCGAGTATAGTGTACTCGCGGGGGTGCGTGGGCACGCGTGGATAGCCACTTTGGGCGGCGCGTGGTGGTGCGTCCGATCTCCGGCCTGCACGTGGTTAACACGTGTGTGTTCGTGTTGTCGAGTAGATCAATTTCATGTATTTATACCCTAGGTTTGAGCAAACTATGGGGGCTTTATTTAGGTTTCCGTTATGTGCTTTAATTAATGTTATTTAGTTATTTTACATATAGGGGAACTTATTTCGAGGATTTTCGAGGCCAAGCTAGGCTCGGGGGCTACGACTGAACGACGTACTTATGAGTAGGCAGTTGTTTTATTCCTATATATATTTATAGTTTCCATAAATACATTTTTACTTCACTTTTACGCCTATATTGCCTAGTATCATTATTGTGATATAAATTGTGATAAATGCTGCTATATGGTTGTGATATTACTGTCATGGCATTCATACATACTTGTATAATGCTCATCTTGCTGCACCCGGTGTTAGTACTCACCCCAGGGCTAGGGCCAATCCTTCACGTGTATGTTCACATCTGCATCGTTCGCTCACCTTGGATCCAAGTTTAGGTGCCAGTCTTGTCGGGTAGATTGCATTAGGCGATCCGACTTGTATGTGATGTGCTTTTGCACCAGTCTTCACGTGATCATAGTATTAGAGCATATTGATTACACCCAGTACTGTTCGTGTCAGAAACCATTTGTTTGAACTTGTGTGTCAGCTTAGATGGATGAGCATTTAGTTATATTGATTATCACATGATTATTATTGTGGCATATGATACATCATTTACTTGGCATATTTCTGGTTATATGGCTGATATATATTGGATTTCATACTTACGTAGTATGTTTTGAGGAAACTATACTTGTTTTACGGCGAAAGGTTAATATATTCAAAGATAAAGGTTTTCTTATAAGCATTGTTTTGCTGACCCACTCAACTTTGTTTTTCGCCCCTCCAGGACCTAGATAGCTCTACTATCTCTGGCACTGGAGGAATTACGACAGTTCTAACATTTCCTTTTGTTTAGACGTACGAACTTATCACTATTATGTAATAAGTGTACTTTGGTTGCTTTGACTACTCTTTCGTAGTCTCTCTGTCTATTACTCTCTGAATAAGTGTAGTGGGTTCAACCCACGAATTGCACACTCTTTCACTGTTTAGTTCTAATTAGTTTTAATTTTATTCACTTTTTGCATCACTCACCCTTATGGTTACGTCACCTCACGGTGATGGCCAGCATGCTTCGACCTTTCCAGGTCGAGTGTGTTAGCTTGGTATCAGAGCATAGGTTTAGACAGTCCTACACTTCATAGTGTGTTTTAACTATTGTTTTCTTATGTCAGAACCATGCTACCTCGTGGAGAGCCACGTTTTCCAGCGGAGAATAACTTTCCAGACTTTAGGCAATTTGGTGAGGCTATCGCTATTGCTATTCAGTATTCACTCTGTCCTACCCCGAGGAATACTCTGGATATTGATAGGAGCATATTTATGCGACTTAGTTAACATGTTTTCTTGCATTTACTTAGTTAGTTATTGCTTATAAGAGTGTTTTAAGCTATTTTCGTGTGTTTGTAGGTCCTAATAACAAAGTTGGAAAGAAAGTGCATTTTGGTGCAATTTGGAGCAATTTTGGGCCAAAATGGATTGCATGCATATGGAGCAAGTGGGATGGACGTTTTTGGTGTTTTAAAAAGGGTTTCAACACATGCAAAAATCTGAATAATGAAGTTGAAGTGTGGAAGTGTGCAGATACATACACTTAAGGAACAATTTAAAAAGAAAAAAAGTGAAAGATGCCATTTGTTGGATTACTTTACAAGATGTATTCACATTTTCAGCAACTACAAACATAATTGCAAGCTGAAATGATGCATAGCATGTGTGTAGAGGTGTAAAGTGGCCAAAAGTTGATGTTTGCAAGATGAAATGATGCAAAACAAGTGTGTGAAAGTTGTATAACAGCTAGTACATGTGGAAAAGGGATGGATACAAGGCAAATGCATCATAAATTGAAGAATGAAGGCACATGGACAGCTACAAAGGAGTTGAATTAGCAAAAGAGGAATGATTGCCTTTTGTTAAAGGCAAGACACAATGATAAAAGAGCATGTAAACTAGCTGTTTTTGCATCATTTTGGTCTTTGTTTGTATTGTTTATTGAAGCCACTTGAGTGATTCTTTGCTTTGGAGCTCTATAAATAGGGAGTGAAGGGAAGAACACATTACACTACATCAAAAACATAATCAGCCACACCACCCCTCCATATTCAGAATTTTCGCCAGAAATCATTCCCTCTCTTTGCCCCAGACTTCCTTCACCATTCTTCCATATTTTTCTGATTTTTTTTACCCTAGCCGTACCCCCCATCAATCCTAAACCCTTCCATACCATTCCCTACCCATTCTCCCATACAAATACCACCCTAGAACCTGACTTTAGACCAAGTGCCGCAGCAAGGAGGAAAGAAGACTTGTGGATGCACCTGCTGTCCAAGTTGGATGATCTAGGTGTTTTCTTTCTTTGTATTTTAATGTCTAAATTTATGTATCTTTGCTTTGTGAGTATGAGGAACTAAACCCCCCTTGGCTAGGGGAGGATTCGAAACCATGTTTATGCTTGCTATATGATTTGATTACTTTCAATTGCGTTTCATAAGTTGTGAATTCAATTTACTTATCTAAATGAATTAAAACTGATTTGTGTGTGTTGGTTGAGAGTGCACGCTTAATTTTCATGCATAAGTTTGATGCTAGGATATAAGGGAATTTCACCTAATCGTTATGAACTTATATTCAAAAGTAGTAAAGGTTGTTGATCACAATTGTGTTAAGTAAATTCTTGGCATAAGTTTCATGCAATTCATAGTAACGAGTGCCTCACCAATACTTATGATTTTCATAGAACTTAATGATCTTTGCTTGTATCTTTGTTATGCAATTCATGCAGGGAACTTGTGAGGAATGCTTTAGGTTGTCGTATGCAATTCATCTAATTCGATAACTTTAGGAAAATCTGAGGGTTAATTAGTACAATTCATGGTTAATTTGGGGCGTTGAGAATTCATGGTTTATTGAGAAGCAATTGGAAATCTTTTTGTATGCAAGTGTGACATGTGTGGAGAAGAACCCCTTAGCTAGCTTTCCATCCATTCACTTTTATCAAATTCGTTTTAGAATCTGTTCATTTTACAAAGTTTGTTCTTGTTTTCAATTTTCGTCAAAACTCAATCCCCATTTATTTTGAAGTGTTAGATTAGTTAAAAATCAATTTAGTTTGTGTTTTTAAGTGTCTTGAGTCAAGTCATAACCCAATTTCGTCCAATTTAGTGTTAGGTGTTCAAAACTGCCCAGAAAGTGTTTTTAAGGCAGTTTTGAGTGTTTATTTGCTGTTTTGAGTCTTTTGGTTTGTTTTGGTGTTTTATAGTTTAGTTTTGCATTCTTTGAGTCTAGTTTAGTGTTTTAAACTTTGTTTTTACGTTTTGAGTCAGTTTCAAGTGATTTGGTTGGCCTAGAACGATCCCTACTTACATACTTTGCTACAATTGATAAAAAGAGGGTTTAATTTGTGTGCTTATATATTTCACATCAGATATTGTATCCCACTTGAATATTAACGATTTCTATGGTAATGAGGGACCGAAGAAGTCAGAGATATGGTTCGATCAGGTGGAGAAGACTTTTCGAGTTATGCACAAGCAGGGTAATCTTTCCCTAGAGAGATGGGTCGAGGCTGCGACCTGGTTCTTTTGATTGGGAGCATAATCTTGGTGGGATCTTGAGAAGAAATCCTTATCTGATGCAGATGCTGCAAATTGGGATGTTTTCAAACAGTTATTTAAGACCATATTTATTCCTCCTGAGTATGTGGATAGTATGAAGAATGAGTTCATAGACCTGAGGCAGGGCAATATGTCAGCCACTGAGTATCATCGAAGGTTTACTGAATTATCCCATTATTGCCCCGAGACTGCTGCTAATCCCCGGGAGATGCTTCATTTGTTTAAGAGGGGAACTTGCAAGAAATGGTGCACTATAGCAACCGCTACTCCTTATGCTACTTACCAGGAGTTCTTCGAGGTCTTGCTTCAAATTGAAGATTCGGATAATGCTCCTGATGATGAGGATGAGGGTGTTGGCGGGAATGTCCAGAGGTACAATAATAAGGGGCGATCATCACTTGGCTCGAGAAGGGCTCAGAATTTTAAAAAGAGTGGAAATAGCTCTGGATCCTCGAGCAGAGGTTCTAACTTCGGTACACCTCAGAGAAGAGGTAGGTCCACTAGTGGTTTTCATTTTTAGAACCAAGGAAGCTCCAGCAGTTCAGATGTTCAGTTTTGTCGCAGGTGTAACACTCGTCACTATGGCGAGTGTAAGAGGGGAAGCAAAGGATGTTTAATTGCGGATAAACAAGGCATATGGCTTATAATTGTCCTCAGAATCAGAAGAATCAGCCTGCTAATCTACCACCGGCAGTCTTCCTACATCAACTTCCAACACCTGGTAACCGTCAGCAGTTAGGCCACGGTGGAGCCTTCCACTACCAGTAGGGCGTAGTTCTGAATCAGGAATGACCATACCAGTATACACCTGAGGTTCCCTATTACCAGGGAGGCTATCAGCAGACTCAGGGAGGTTCTTCACAGTTCTAGGGAGATTATATGCCGTATCAAGGTGGCGGAGCACAGATGTATACTGGAAAAAGTATCAGAACCTAAACGTAGTGTCTAGCAATAGAGGTTCAGGCATACAGGTAATTCCACCCCAGCATGGCCGAGGTAATCAGGTTCAAGAAAACAGGGGTTGTGGATGCTCAGGCAAACATGGGTACGTTGAATGTTCTAGGCCATTTTGCTAAAGTTTTAATTGATTATGGTGCTACACATTCAGTTATTTCCCATAAGTTTGCTCAAACGACTCAACCACATCCTACTTCACTCGACTATGAGTTGGAGTTCTCGATGCCTAGGGGTGAAATCTGTTATGTTAGTTGGGAATATCAAGGATGTCCCATCCTTATTGAAGATGTAGTCATGCCGGCTAATCTTGTTCCTTTGGACATCGTTGATTTTGACGTTATCTTAGGCATGGATTGGTTACACTGCAATCATGACAGGTTGGACTGTTATGAGAAAGTTGTTACTTTTCACTGACCCGACATGCCTATTGTCATGTTTATCGGTGAGCATGGTGGTCTAAAGCACAGAGTTATCATTGCCATGAGGGCGAGATGACTGTTGAGTAAAGGTTGTCAAGGTTACTTAGCTCATGTTGTGCTAGCGAAAGAGACTACTGCATCTGTGGAAGACGTCGGAGTAGTTAGACATTTTCCCGATGTTTTTCCCGAGGAATTACCTGGCTTAGCCCCAGATCATGAAGTGGAGTTGACCATCGATCTACTTCCAGGTACTAATCCTATTTCTTTTATACCTTACCATATGGCTCCTGCAGAGTTGAGAGAACTTAAAACTCAGTTGTAAGAGTTGGTTGATAAGGGTTTCATTCAGCCAAGCACTTCCCCATGCGGAGCTCCAGTTCTATTTGTACGGAAGAAAAATGGAAACTTGAGGTTATGCATCGATTATAGGCAGTTGAATAGGGTGACAATTAAAAACCGTTATCCATTACCTCGTATTGATGACATCTTTGATCAGCTCAAAGGTGCTTGTGTGTTCTCGAAGATTAATCTGAGGTCTAGTTACTACCAATTGAAGATCAGAAGTGACGACCTTCCGAAGACAGCTTTCAGAACTTGATACAGTCATTACGAGTTCCTAATGATGCCATTTGGATTGACTAATGCACCAGCAGCTTTCATGAACCTGATGAATCGAGTATGCCATCCATATCTCGACAGGTTCGTCATTGTTTTCATAGATGACATTTTGGTGTTTTCTAAGAATGAAACTGATCATGCCACGCATCTGCGTTTTGTTCTAAAGACGCTAAGGGCAAATGGGTTGTATGCGAAGTTCAGTAAATGTCAGTTTTGGCTAGATCAAGTGTCATTTTTAGGGCACGTGGTATCAGCTCAAGGTGTACTTGTGGATCCTTAGAAAATAGTAGCTGTAGAAAATAGTAGCTTTCTTGGTCTTGCTGGTTATTATCGACGCTTCGTGAAAGACTTTTCGACCATAGCACTACCTCTGACAAAATTTACTAGAAAAGATGTTCCTTTTGTGTGGAGTAGTGAGTGTGAACAGAGTTTCCAGCAATTGAAGTATCTTCTCACTCATGCACCTGTCTTAGCACTTCCCGATGATGGTGGGAACTTCGACATCTACAGTGATGCTAATGTTGCATGATAAAGTGATTGCTTATGCATCGCGACAGCTAAAGCCCCATGAGAAAAACTATCCTACTCACGACCTCGAGTTGGTAACGATCATCTTTGCTTTGAAAATTTGGAGGCACTATCTTTATGGGGAAAAATGTAAGATCTTCACTGATCATAAGAGCCTTAAGTACATCTTCAATCAGCCGAACCTCAATCTCCAGTAGCAGAGGTGGGTAGAGTTACTTAGTTATTATGACTGCACCATTGAGTATCACCCAAGTCGTGCCAATTCAGTAGCTCATGCTCTTAGTAGGAAGTCTCATGGCCAACTTAATGCTTTTTATGCTAGTCACATTCCTCTTTTGATTGACCTAAGATCCACTGGAGTAGCATTGAAAGAGGGTCGTCGGGGGGGCCCTAATTGCCAGTTTTCAGGTCAGACAAGTGCTGTTGGATCGTGTTCTCGAAGCCCAATTGATACAGGCAGTGTCAGATAGGAAAAAGAATGACCTTTGGATTACAGATCCTGACAGCATGCTTATGCAAGGTGATCTGATGTTTGTACCGAATGTTAAGGAATTAAAGAAAGACATATTGGATGAAGCGCATATCTCTGCTTATGCGATGCATCCAGGGAGCACCAAGATGTATCATACCATCCGACACTTCTATTATTGGCCAGGTATGAAAAGAAAGATTGTAGAGTATGTTAGTCGTTGTCCAATTTGCCAGCAGGTTAAGGCAGAAAGGAAAAAGCCATTTGGATTGCTGCAACCACTCCCGATACCTCAGTGGAAATAGGAAGATATTATGATGGATTGCGTGTACAAGTTACCTCGTACTCAAAATGGTTACGATGGTATCTGGGTAGTAGTTGATCGACTTACCAAGTCAGTGCACTTCATACCAGTTCGTGAGAATTACTTGTTGAATCAGTTGGCAGAACAGTTCGTCTCCGAAGTGGTTAGGTACCACAAAGTCCCAGTTAGTATCATTTTTTACCGGGATCCCAGATTCACTTCGAAGTTCTGGGTAGCTTTTCAGGAAGCTTTGGGATCGAGATTACTCTACAGCACCACTTATCATCCCCAAACAGATGGGCAGTCAGAGAGAACTATCCAGACTTTGGAAGATATGTTGAGTTCGTCAGTTCTACAGTTTGGAGACGCTTGGCACAAGCTCTTACCATTGATAGAGTTCGCGTACAACAACAGCTGCCATTCTAGTATTAGTATGGCACCATTTAAAGCGTTGTATGGAAAACCGTGCCGTACTCCACTTTGTTGGTCCGAGGTTGGTGAACGAGTTTTAGTGGGCCCTAAGATCGTGGAAGAGACGACACGGAACATTCGGGTGATAAAGGCTAACCTGAAAGCAGCCCAGGATCGGCAGAAGAGTATCGCCGACAGACATTTTACCAACAGAGCTTATAAGGTTGGTGATTGGGTATTCTTGAAGTTATGGCCATGGAAAGGTGTTGTGTGATTCAAAAAGAAAGGGAAACTCAGCCCTAGGTACATCGAACCATACCAGATCGTTGAACCAGTCGGTGAAGTTGCTTATCAACTTGCCTTGCCACCAGAGTTGGCGAGAGTGCACAGTTTCATGTATCGATATTACAGAGGTACGTTTCTGATCCGTTACACGTAATCCCTCCTCAACCTCTGGAGATCAATCCAGATTTGACCTATGACGAGATTCCAGTGACTATCCTTGATTGGAAGGATAAGATTCTTATAAACAAGACCGTGCATATGGTGAAGGTTTTGTGGAGGAACCACTCAGTGGAGGAAGCCACTTGGGAGACAGAAAAGCGTATCCAAGATATGTTTCCACGTCTATTTTATGGCTTTGATAGTAGTTAGTATTGAAATTTCGAGGACGAAATTTTTATAAGGGGGTAGATTGTGACGACCCGTCCCTAATTTTCTTATGTAATTTCTCCCCGAGTATGTGTATTGACGATTATGCCCTTATTGGCAAATGATGTCGACTTTTTCTTATTGCCTTTCATTTTATTTCTCGTTATCGCATTTAAATTGTACACGCTAGTACGAGTATGAGTAAATTTTAAAGTGTAAAATATCAACTTCGGATAGATTTCGATTTCCTTTTTACTGTAGGAAATCTAAAAACCTATCTTTAGATTCCTTTTAAACCCATCTCGTACACTTCTCTGCATTATTCCATTCTCAACTATCCCATCCCTTCTTTCTTTTATGTTCCCTTAATCAGAAAATCATCTCTCTCTCCCTTCTCCCACTCCCACGCCACATTTCTTCTTCTTCTTCCTCTCTACATCAACAACAAAACACACCAAAACTCATAAACATGACAAACCAACTACACCATTGTATCTCAATCCCACAATCACAACCATGTCCTTGAAATCTGATGTAGACGAGTTTTGACTCACCAACTCGGAAGGTCGACTCGGCGAGTTCGACATATCGATTTTTAGGCCATGCATGGCTTAGGTAAGCCTTGAGAAACCCTTAGAACCTTCATTTCACTTCTATGGGTTGTTATTGATCCTTTGTTTGTGTTTTGAACGTGTGGTTTTATCCAGAAACTCGAGAAGAAGGAGAACCTGCCATTTTTCACTCAAGAACCGTGGCCATTTGGTCACTTTCAAACCATTTTTTTGGTGAACCTCGGCCACAACTGGACTTCCTCTAGGTAAAAACTTGTTCTCTAAGTAACGAGTTAGAAATCAACTCTGGAAGTTGGGAAGAAAATTTTAGTTTTCTGGAAAATTTCTACCATGGTTGTTTGGCCACTTTCAGGCCAAATTTCTGATTAACTCGGACTGTATTCGAACTTTCTGTAAATTGGGATCGGTAGATCACATTCGTAACTTTAATTTGGCTTTTGTATAAGTGAATTGGGTTGAGAATGAAGCTCGTTATGGGCTCTGGAAGTTGGGCTAGAAATCTGCAAAACTGCAGATTTTCGGGAAGGCGAGTACAGTGTACTCACGGGGGCGCGTGGACAACAACTTTGGGCGGCACATGGGGGTGCGTCCGGTCTCCGGCCTGCACGTGGTTGACACGTGTATGTTCTTGTTGTCGAGTAGATCGATTTCATATATTTATACCCTAGGTTTGAGCAAACTATGGGGGCTTTATTTAGGTTTCCATTATGTGCTTTAATTAATGTTATTTAGTTATTTCACATATAGGGGAAACTTATTCCGAGGATTTTCGAGGCCAAGCCAGGCTCGGGGGCTACGACCCAGCGACGTACTTGTGATGGGCAGTTGTTTTATACTTAAATATATTTATAGTTTCCATAAATACGTATTTACTTCACTTCTACGCCTATATTGCCTAGTATCATTATTGTGATATAAATTGTGATAAATGCTACTATATGGTTATGATATTACTGTCATGGCATTCATACATAATTGTATACATGCTCATCTTGCTGCACCCGGTGTTAGTACTCGCCCCAGGGCCAGGGCCAGTCCTTCACGTGTATGTTCACATCCGCACTGTTCGCTCACCTTGGATCCAAGTTTAGGTGCCAGTCTTGTCGGGTAGTTTGCATTAGACGATCCTACTTGTATGTGATGTGCTTTTGTACCAGTCTTCACGTGATCGTAGTACTAAAGCATATTGATTACACCCAGCCCTGTTCGTGTCAGAAACCATCTGTTCGAACTTGTGTGTTAGCTTAGATGGATGAGCACTTAGTTATATTGATTATCACATGATTATTATTGTGGCATATGATACATCATTTACTTGGCATATTTCTAGTTATATCGCTGATATATATTGGATTTCAGACTTACGTAGTATGTTTTGAGGAAACTATACTTGTTTTACCGCGAGGGGTTAATATATTCAAAGATAAAGGTTTTCTTATAAGCATTGTTTTGCTGACTCGCTCAACTTTTTTTTTCACCCCTCTAGAACCTAGATAGCTGTACTCTCTGAGGCACTCGAGGAATTACGACAGTTTTGACATTTCTTTCTGTTTGAACGTAAGAACTTATCACTATTATATAATAAGTGTACTTTGGTCGCTTTGACTACTCTTTCGTATTCTCCCTGTCTATTACGCTCTGAATAATTGTAATAGGTTCAACCCACGAATTGCGCACTCTTTCACTGTTTAGTTCTAATTAGTTTTATTTTTATTCATTTTTTGCATCACTTACCCTTATGGTTACGTCACCTCACGGTGATGGCCAACATGCTTCAACCTTTCCAGGTTGGGGTGTGTCAGGAAAAGCAGCAAGTTTCTTCCTCCAAAACAATTTCTAAAAATCAGAGTTTTGTCCCAAACTTTCGGGTGATAACAAAATTGCCCCAGACTTTTAGAGAACTGTAAAATGGCCCCAAATCTGAAACTTATATTTTAGTTTGGTCCCTGTGGCATGAACATTAATATTCAGGGCTATTTTCCAAATTGGTTCCTCCTGTCTTTGAATCCAAAACATGTCCAAATCCATTTATCATGATCTCCAAGTACCAAATCACCATTCGAGTTCACCAAGTTCCCTTAATTTCTTAACAACCACAAAATAGCAAGGTTTCATAGCCATGAAATAATTCTTGGTTTTGCAGCAGCTAGCCCAATTAGAAATTAATATCAATTCCTTTGATTAAGCTTCCAATAAGCTTAATCCTCCATAAACAACATTTAAATTTGAAGATTTAGGCTTAGGTAAGAATAAATCCCAAAGATGACAAATATCAACATCTTCGATAAACCCAGAGAATTATTACATTTGATTGTAGTATTCTTCACCACAAACTCATAGGCGAAAATAGAATCGAATTTGATATCAGAACAAGCATTTAATGTTGACTTTCCTTTTCTAACTCACGCAGAAGTCCAATGCATGAAAGCCATGAGGCGCACGGCCAAAAGTAGCGCCTATATAAAGCTGACCTAGGAAACCTACGCCTGGGGAAGAAGACACGATGCAGGTTTTAGAGTCTAGCCTCCTTACACCAAAATAGGGAGAGATGCCTTGGGAATGAATCATTCAACTACAAATATAGGTCAAGAACCTTAGAGAGAGGATCCCCCATCCTCCAGCATAACACAGAGAGCCAAAGAAACCTAGAAACCATTGCTCTGCAAAATTAGTATTTTCCATGACCTCCCTCTAGGTATCCCAGGCATCGTAAGCCTTGCTGCCACCCTACGAAACTCAGATTATCTACCATAAAAACACCATGCAACCATGCCAACTCTCTCTCTCTCAACATGCTAAACTGATGAACTTCTAGCTTCCACACTATGCCTTACTTGGGCAAGCAATTATTTGCTTAATCATGCTATCTTTGAGTCATTGATTTAACCGGGATATTTCCCAAGACAAGCTAACTCTTTCGAGATATTTAGGGACTTGGTATGAAAATGAACCAAGGGAGACAAGAGGACGTTCTCAAAGCTCAAGTCCACATTGACCTAAAAGTCCCCCAACACTAGGTTAACTTCTTTTTCTTCAACATCGCTAATGAAGAACTTCTTCAGTGTAATGTGCCTAGTAGCAAATAAACACATATAATATGCTACTAAGACCTTTAAGAATGAGTATTCAAAAGATCAAAAGCTTATACGGTGGCAAAACTAAACTATTTTTCACTTTTGGACTGTTTGTGGCATTCATGGGACCAAATGAGCATGCATTTGACACCCTTTGGGATTTATTCAAATAAACACATATAATATTCTACTACGACCTTAAGAATGAGTACTGAAAGGATCAAAAGTTTAATGAGTGTCAAAAGTACACAGTTTTTCACTTTGGGGTGTATTTAGATTGTTTTCAACATTCATGGATCAAATGAGTGTTCGTTTGACACTTTTTGGAATGTAAGAAAATAAACACATAATATGTTATTAGGACCTTAAGAATGAGTACTCATAAGATCAAAAATTTAATGGTTGTTAAAAGTACACAGTTTTTTTTGGAGTGTATTTTGACTATTTTCGACATTCATTGGATCAAACTAGCGTGCATTTGACACTGTGTAAACATGCTCGAGCATGTTTCGACATATGAACCTACTCTAAACATGCTTGAGGAAAAACATTAAGACCTGCAAATTGACTAACCTGCAGAACCAGATATGGAAGATGAAGCCATTGCAGCTTCTTAAACTATTTAACCTTATCCTCTTTAACAAAGCACAAACACTCTCCACACAATAGGTATTCAGAATAATATATGAGTAGACCTTTGCAAGAGCAGTGGCTAAGTTTATATATAGTATTGTTCCAAGTATTCTCATATTAGAATCCTTATGGAAATCAAACAACTAAACCCGTAAACCATATTACAATATGATTAAATGAGACTCGTGTTACTAAGTTAAGTCCCATATCAAATTGGACTACTTATAGTACTCACAATTGTACAACAAATAGGATTTCTACAAGCTTATTAACAAGACTTTTCCACCCAAAGGGTTGTTGATCAATCACCTAATCTGTATTTGGTTAGATTTCTTTAAGGGTTGTTGATCTATCGCCTAATTTGTATTTTGAATACTCGGTGACTCTCCCAAAGTTGGAGAAGTGTTCACAGATTGATCCAGAAGTTTATCTTCAGTAGCAATTTCAACGGTTTCAGTTCCAGTAATTTCTTCATCCAAATCAATGGTTGGTGCAAAAGGTCTTGGTAACACAAAGACATGATTATAGTCCATAGGAGATGAACTATCAATATGTTGATCTAATTCTTCAAACTTGAAATTATCTTGAACCAAGTCTGATACATCTTCATCCTCTAGGAAAATTGCCTTGTGTGTCACTTGGATTCTTGTATGTGTTTGAGGGCAATAAAATTTAAACCTTTTTTACTTCTTAGGGTATCCAATAAAATAGCATGAGCTGGTTTTTAAATCGAGTTTTCTTTCATTAGGGTTATAGAACATTGTTTCTGCCTTGCATCCCCACATATGAAAGTGATTAAAAATTGGAATTCTCCTAGTTCATAGCTCAAAAGGTGTCTTTGGAACATACTTTGTAGGTACCCTATTCAGAATGTAGTTGGCAGTTTTTAAAGCTTCCCCCCCCCCCCCAAGAGAAATCCAGATAGCTTGGTTGTTGAAATTAAGCTTCTGACAATTTCCATCAATGTCTTGTTACTTCTCTCTACAACTCCATTATGTTAGGGTGTTGCTGGGGTGGTGTACTGAGGCACAATGCCTTCCTGGTCAACGTAATAGGCAAAAGGACCCTTTTATTGCCCAGCTTATGTATACCTGCCAAAATATTCCCTGATGCGAAATATATAAGCACACAAATTAAACCCTCTTTTTATCAATTGTAGCAAAATACGTAAGTAGGGATCGTTCTAGGCCGGGGATTAGGAGGGATTGCAAAATCACTTGGAATTGACTCAAAAACGTAAAAACAAGTTTAAAACACTAACTAGACTCAAAGAATGTGAAACTATAACTTAAAACACCAAAACAAACCAAAAGACTCAAAATAACACAAAAACACTCAAAACTGCCTTAAAACCACTTTCTGGGCAATTTTGAACTCTAAACAAGATTTTGACGAAAATAGGTTTTAACTTGACTCAAAACACTTAAAAACACAAACTAACACACTTTCTAACTAATTTGACACTTGAAAACAAAGGGGGATTTGGTTTTCACGAAATTGAAAACAAAACACAAACTTGTAAATCAAAACAGATTTTAGAACGAATTTGGCTTAAAACAATGGATGGAAGGCTAGCTAAGGGGTTCTTCTCCACACATGTTATACTTGCATACAAAACGATTTCTAATTGCTTTCCAATAACCCATGAATTCTCAACGCCCCAAGTTAATTAGGTTCGCTTAAATTAACCTTCAGATTTTCCTAACGTTATTGAATTGGATGATTGCATACGACAACCCAAAGCATTCCCCACAAGTCCCCTACATGATTGCATAATAGAGATACAAGCAAGAATCATTAAGTTCTATGAAAACCATAAGCATTGACAAAGCACTTGTTACTATGATTGCATGAAACTTATGCCAAGAATTTACTTAACGTGATTGAGATCATCAACCTTTACTACTTGTGAATATAAGTCCATAACGATTAGGTGAAATTTCCTTATATCCTAGCATTCAATTTATGCATGATAATTAAGCGTGCACTCTCAACCAACACACACAAATCAATGTAATTCACATAGATAAGTAAATTGAATTCACAACTTATGAAACGCAATTAGAAGTAATCAAATCATATCGCAAGCATAAACATGTATTTCGAATCCCCCCTAGCCAAGGGGGGGGGTTTAGTTCCTCATTCGCACAAAACAAAGAGAATTGAATTTAAACATTGAAATCAAAGGAAAAGAAACACCTAGAAATTCCAGCGACGCGAACTTGAATTGCATGAACTTCCAAGCATCCTTCTCCTCCTCCTTGGTGGGGCAAAGGGTCTAGGGACAGGTTTAGGGCCTTAGGTGTATGGATGAATGGTTATGGAGGGATGTGGTAGTGTTTAGGGGAAAGGGATGGTGCGGCAAGAACTTAAAACTAGGGAGAAGGGTGTTTGGTGGCTGCGGCAAGGGTGTGGAGAGGTTTGAGCGAATTTCTGAATTTGTGGAGTGAATGAATGTGTATGAGAGGTGGTGATCTGATCTAGGGGTTAATATGAGTATATATAGGCACTTAAAACCCTAGGGGAATCAGATATGGACTTGAATAACCCAAATCCACAAGGAAATAGGTTAAAACAATCAGAAATCCTAAGGGATAAGGGAATAAGGGTGCGGCAGGAATTATACGATATGGATAGGCCTTCTAGAATGCCTTGCAAGGCAAGGAACTAGGGTATCTAGAAGGCTAGGGTGCGGCACCAATGTAGGGATTAGGGATAGGGCTTCTAGAAAGCCCCAAAACGGATAGGAAATGTAGGAACTCACGGCAATGAGGGGAACACTCTAGAAACTTCTCATTTGTGTCCTACAACACTTAGGAGTCCTTCTAGCATTAGGAAAACATGTCTCAATCCTCCTTGACTTGGAATTCTTCTCCTTCTTCATCTTGGAAACCTTTCCTTCTTGGACTTGGAAATCTTTCCCTTGTAGCTGCAACTTGATGCCATTTGGGGTTTACATTTCCTACTCCAAGTAGGAAACCTTGTTCAAGTAGGGAATGCAATCTTCTAGGTTTCCCAATTCAACTAGGAAACCTAATTCAACTAGGAATCATCATCTTCAAGTCTTCAATTTCGTCCATCCTCATGGCTCCAAGCATATGATCTTCATTCCAAGCTCTAACTTGCTCCAAAAGGCTCCAAAATGCTCCCTTTTGCATACTTTGCCCTTAAAACCTGAAAACACATAAAACTAGCTTAAAAGACTACTTTACTAAGTAAAAACACTATAAATGCACAAGAACAAGCTAAACTAAGGCGCATAAATATGCTCCTATCAAATTCCCCCACACTTAGCTTTTGCTAGTCCTCGAGCAAAACAAAACGAAACAAAGTAAACAAACAAAGCAAAACGAGTAAAACACAACCTAACCCTTCCAACAATCGCCTCAGGGATTTCCAATGCACATGACATGTTAAAAATCATCATTCCCACAGATTTTAGCCATCTTTACGCTTAAGCACGTACTTAATCATAGTCACTACTCATTAGTTCACAAATAACCAATTAAAACAATGGTTTGAATGTAGTAACATGCCTTAGAGAATTCCCTCAATTCCTTACTAGATATGCACTCTATTTTCACTCAGATTTTTTAACTACACACCCTATACTAGTTATATGTGAGAAGATAGATGTAAATATGAAAACGAATGCTCACATATATGTATAACAAAGAAAGCACTTTTCCGGAGTTAACAACATGTTATTATATATATATGATCTCATGAATGGAATGCTACTACTTAGATGCGAGAACCAGTGACACCATATGCTCATACCAATTTTAAACTCCACAAATTGAAACACATAACACTCAAGATTAAAGTGAAGGGTTGTAACGGGGCTTGGGGTATTGGCTAACAAGGAAGGGTAAAGGATAAACAAACGTTCTTAAAACAATAGTAAGCAAAGCAATGAAATCGACACTTAGAATTCACTTTAGAGTGCAGAAAACAACTTTAAACACAAAGGGGAATACGCATGCATACTTAGGGTCAAATGCAACTTTTTGGACCCTTTCTTCAACAACCAACAACTTAGAGCTCATTTTATGCTCTTCCAACTCCTTTTCATACTTTTCACAACTTTTTCTTTTTTCCTTTCTATTTTGCACGAATTTTTCTTTTGTTTTTGCTCCTAACTCGTGCCCTTCTATTTCATTTGGCACACAAAAGTTCCTTCCCCCACACTTATGTTTCTGCAATACCACGATCAAAGGAATTCATCTTGAGTCATGCTTAACTACATTCTAAGAACAAGGGTATGGATAATCCTAATCTAGGCTAGGTAAGGATAATGTGGGTTAGCAAACAATATAGGCTAAACAAGGCTCAACGGGGTTAAACCTACAAAAACGAATGCATGGAATGAAGGCTTTTTGGCTATGGTGGTAACTACTAACTTCATCTTGAATATGTGTTATGCAATTCAATAACATGTTTTGAATGAAATTGGCATGAGTTCTAGTATTTGGAACTAAATGATGAAACGCCTTCTAAGTACTAACCAAGCAAAGAATAGTGAGATCATGCAACGACTTTAGAAAACAAGAATGCACAGATTTTAACTCTCCAAATAAACGTTTAGGCTCAAGTCTCACAAGGTTGTAGCGTTTGTTTGAGTTCCTTCCTTCAAGCATGTTACAAAACTAATTTTTTTTCTTTGTGATTACTTGTGAATTCATAAGTTATAACCACAACCAAGCATAAACAAAGAGTAAATCAAACTTCCATCCATGTTAATCATTCTCTTTAACAATCATGCAATTACAAATCGAATCCTCATCATTGTGTTGGAAGGTACCCTAAGACACAAACAAACACACAAAACAACTTTAAAACGACTCTTTTTTATTTTTTTTCAAAACATTTTTTCAAATTTTTATGGGATTTTCGGATTTTTGAATCAAAACACACTAAAACAGCTTAAAAACACTTAAAAACAGCAAGGAACAACATTTAGAAATTATGAGTGATAAACCCTACGAATTTGCATCAAAACACTTTGGTTACCCCCCCACACTTAAATCAAACATTGTCCTCAATGTTTCAAGCATAGACTCACACAAATAACAAACAAACAAACAAAACAACATCTAAACAACCTAACATGGCAGAAATGAAATAGCAACAAAGAGAAGGGTTTAGGAACGCAAATCTGGAATTGGAGTGCTTTCTCGGTCTTCCTTTGTTGAATGCATGGGTTGCCTCCCAAGTAGCGCTTTCTTTAACGTCGTACAGCCGGACGAAACGCCTCATCACTCCAGATTAGGGCCCACGGCAACCAAGGAGATGTCCTCCACGGGTTGCTCCACAAAGTTTTCATAATAGGGCTTCAAACGATGCCCGTTCACCTTGAATTCTTGTCCTGTTTTCAAGCTTTGGATTTGGACTGCACCATGAACAAAAACATTAGTAATAACAAACGGTCCAATCCACTTAGAACGTAACTTACCGAGAAACAAACGTAAACGGGAATTGAACAATAGCACTTTCTGCCCAATTGAGAAGGACTTCCCACGGATCATCTTGTCATGGAAAGCTTTGGTCTTTTGCTTGTAAATGCTTGCATTATCGTACGCCTCGTGCCGTATCTCATCAAGCTCATTCAATTGCAATCTCCTTTGACTTCCCGCTTCATCGAGGTTCATGTTAAACTTCTTGATGGCCCAAATGAAGGATATAAATTGTCCTAACTAAGAACAAGAATGAACATTTGAATACACATGCAAGCTATTAACTCTTTAAAGTAGGCATGCATTCAAAAACAATTCATAAAACCCATGACTTTCAAAGCCTAGTATATGGTGAACCAAAAGACTCTTTAACAACATTAAAGAGAAGGAAGAATTTAGAGTTTCATTACCCTTGAAGCTCATCCTTGTTTACACAAGGGATTCACCCAAGTGGAGGGCCTTCAAGTCACCTCCAAGCTCCTTGGATATTGCTTGTGAATTTCCTTCCTTTATGTGCTCCTTTGCTCCTTGAGGTTGTGAGGAAAGGATCTCCAAAACACCAAAAGTATGATGTCTCTAAGTCTCTTCACCAAGGATGTATCTTGTGAAGATGAGATGGATGACTTAGAGAGATTTTAGATGCTAGTAAAAATCCTCTAAGTGGCCGGCCTCTATGTAGAAAATGAGAGAAAAAGTTTCACCCAATTTCTATTAGAAAACCCTAATGAGAAAATAGCTATAAAGTTGCTTTTATAACCTTTTCTTTGGTGAGTGGCAAACTTGCAATTAAGCAAGCTTTCACCATTCACCCTAATGGCTGGCCATCACATTGTTGTCGGGCTTGTTGCCCATTTTGTTTTAGTTGTCATACAACTTAAACATAATGGGCCTAGTGGACCAAAACCATTTTGGACCTCGAAGCCCAAACTAACTTAAAAGCCCAATACGAACCTTTCGTATAATTAATTAACTAATTAATTAACTTTGACCATTCTTCAATTAAACCATTTAATTGCTTATCCATTTCATATAATTTCTTCACTAACATCCTTATGTGGTGTGCGATCCATTAGGTTCCAATTAGCGAGGCAGTGGGCGATGTTACTCTTAACGATCGATTGTGAATTGAAACCACATTTCAATTCTCCCCTTTTTGTTTTAGTTGTCAGCTAATCATTAGGGCTTCCACAAACCATGAGTGACACCTAGCAGCATATCATGGTTACCCAAGCTAAGTAGAATTGGTTGGAGAACCTATCCAGTTACAACTACAATGCAATACGGTCCTTCTCTAATACAATACTCTTAATCACATTGTTTAAGTGATAGTTTGTTTCATGTCTACTATCCAATGTGATACTTTCCTATATGATTCCCTTGAATATGATTTGGAGCAAACTTCCTAAGTCATATTCATATGCTTTGGCCAAAGACTTTAGAATCATATCTTAGAGTATTCTCCCTCCACCATGGAAGGTTAGAGATCCCTTGTTGTGCATTCATATGCCTACATGACTAGATAGCTTGACCCCAACAATGCCGTGGACACTCCAAAGGAATGCCTTTGACATGATCAAAGATCAAGGACCTAACCATTAGACATTTATGATGCCTCAGGTCAAAGGACTACTTTGCATATTGTAACTTTAGAGTTCATACATGACATGTATGTTTGAACTCTTTGTTGATCATCGTTCAGTGTACTTGATTACTCTTTCGAGCACCTATGTGTTTGTCTTAGTGTCCAACACCAAATGACTTGAGACTAATTCATACTCACGTTTGAGTCAACATAACACATACTAACCTTAGCGGATTGTCAATGCCCAATTGGCAATCCTATGGCTAGGAACGTTTTAGGAATGAGCATAAGAGAAAGGTCTCGTTAATCTAACTTACTTAGATTACTTATCTCTTAGATCAAATACATTCCTAGGATTCTCTTATTACTTAAACACATGATACAATAAATAGTGATTAACAATAAGCTTTGCCCTTCTATTAAACATATAAAAGTTCAATACAATAAGTATTCCAAAAGCTATTACATCAAATGAGTGGCTTTGTGGGCATACTTCCAACAATCTCCCACTTGCACTCAAAGCCATCTTCCCATGTATCTAATACCCATTTTATCCATATGACGATCAAGCTGGATTTGAGACATTGGCTTTGTCAGTGGATCTGCTACGTTATCGGCTGAGGCAACTTTGAGGATGTTGACTTTCCCCTCGGCAGCATATCTTCTAATGATATTAAAGCGCCTATCAAAATGCTTGTTCTTTTGATGTGCCCTGGGTTCCTTGGCTTGAGCTATCGCCCCACTATTATCACAGTACAAAGTTACTGGTGATGTAATGGTTGGAACCACTCCAAGTTCAGCAATGAACTTCTTCATCCAGAACGCTTCTTTGCCGGCTTCAGCTGCAGCGACATATTCAGCCTCTGTCGTGGAATCAGCAATTACACTTTGCTTCTTGCTTTTCCAACTGACAGCCCCACCATTCAGAGTGAATACATATCCGGAGTTGGAACTTCTGTCATCGACGTCAGATTGGAAATCTGCGTCTGTATAGCCTTCCACTCGCAACTCTGATGCTCCTCCATATACGAGGAACATGTCCTTAGTTCTTTTTAAGTACTTAAGGACCGTCTTGACAGATGCCCAGTGTTCTAATCATGGGTTAGATTGATATCGACTAGTAATGCTCACAGCATATGCGATATCAGGCCTTGTGCATATCATGGCATACATGAGACTTCCTATGGCGGAAGCATAAGGCATCCTACTCATATGCCCTATCTCTTTAGGAGTCTTAGGTTCCATGGACTTAGAAAGGTGAATTCCATGTCTTACAGGAAGAAAACCTTTCTTAGATTGTTCCATCTCGAACCTACTTAGCACCTTATCAATGTACATAGATTGGGATAATCCGATTAATTTTCTGGATCTATCATGATAGAGCTTTATCCCAAGTACATAAGATGCATCTCCTAAATCTTTCATGTGGAAGGTTTTGGACAACCACACTTTTACAGAAGAAAGTATTGCAGTGTCATTCCCGAATAGTAATATGTCATCTACATATAACACTAGGAATACAACTGCATCCCCAACGACCTTTTGATAAACACAATTGTCGTCTTCGTTTTGAGTAAAACCAAACGTTTTGATTTCAGTGTCGAAACGAATGTTCCAGCTCCTGGAGGCTTGCTTAAGTCCATAAATGGACCTTTGAAGCTTGCATACCTTGGTCTTTTCAGACTTGGACACGAAACCTTCGGGTTGAGTCATATAGAGCTCTTCCTCTAGGTAGCCGTTCAGAAAGGCCGTCTTCACGTCCATTTGCCAGATCTCATAATCATGGTACGCAGCTATAGCAAGTAAAATCTGAATGGACTTAATCATGGCTACAGGAGAGAAGGTTTCTTCATAGTCAATCCCTTCTATTTGTCTGTAACCCTTGGCTACTAATCTAGCCTTATAAGTCTCCACGTTCCCATCAACGCCTATCTTCCTCTTGAAGACCCATTTGTTTCCAACAGGTACAATACCTTCTGGAGGGTCTACAAGAGTCCAGAACTGATTTTGATACATGGAATCCATCTCGGATTTCATGGCCTCTTGCCATCTCTTTGAATCAATGTCGGACATTGCTTCAGTGTAGTCTCTAGGGTCCTCCTTTGTTTCATTGTCACCTAGAAGGTACAATTCATCAAAGTCATTGTCTAAGCCATACCTCTTAGGTGGCTTACTAACCCGTTCAGATCTACGTGGAGCTAGGGGTTCAGGAACATGGTTGTCAATATGTCGAGTGCTTGTTTGTGGTTCAATATTAATCTCATTAATTTCCATCTGTTTGCTTATAGTTCCTTTGAGAACAAATTCGTCCTCTAGAAACTTAGCAGTTCTGGCGACAAAGACTTTCTGGTCGTCAGGATGGTAGAACTCATATCCCATAGTTTCTCTAGGATATCCCACAAAATAGCACCTTACTGATCTCGCTTCAAGCTTAGTAGCTTCAAGCTTCTTGACATATGCTTCACAACCCCAAATCTTAATGTGTTTAAGACTTGGCTTTCTTCCATGCCATATCTCATAAGGCGTTTGTGAAACTGACTTGGAAGGTACTCTATTAAGCAAGTAAGCTGCTGTATATAGAGCGTATCCCCAGAATGTTACTGGTAGATCAGCGGAACTCATCATAGAACGAACCATGTTCATCAAGGTTCGATTTCTCCTTTCAGAAACTCCATTAAGTTGTGGAGTTCCCGGTGGAGTCCACTGTGATATTATTCCACACTCTTTGAGATAATCTAGTAACTCGTTACTCAGATATTCACCCCCTCGATCCGATCTTAGGATCTTTATCTGTTTCCCAGTTTGCTTCTCAACTTCATTCTTGAATTCTTTGAACCTTTCAAAGGATTCTGACTTGTACTTCATAAGATACACATAGCCAAACCGAGAGTGATCGTCGGTGAATGTGATATAGTAGGAGAAGCCTCCTCTCGACGTAGTAGACATAGGTCCACATACGTCAGTGTGGATTAACCCTAGAATTTCAGTGGAACGCTCTCCTTTTCCAGTAAATGGAGATTTGGTCATTTTCCCTTTCAAGCAACATTCACAAGTACCCATCGGGTCATTACCTAATGGGTGGATATATCCGTCTTTCGACATCTTGTGAATCTTATCAAGGTTCACATGTCCAAGTTTAAGATGCCACATCTTTTCTTGGTTAACTTCTTCTCTAGCCCTTTTGGGTTTTGAGGTATTCCCGCTTGCAATACAGTGCATCCCACTATTCGTCTCTAGGTGAAAAAGTCCCTCTATGATATTACCATGAGAGATCATACGACCGTTCAAGTATAAAGTGCAACTCATTTTGTCAAACAACACTGAGTGCCCATCTCGTAAAAGCTTAGAGATAGAAATCAAATTTTTTATACATGAAGGAAAATATAAACAATTTTTAAGTTCCAGGACTTCCCCAGAGGGTAGGTTAAGCATGTAGGTGCCTATTGCTTTTGCAAAGATTTTAGTGCCGTTCCCAACTCGCACAATCATCTCCCCATTGCTCAGTGACTTGCTCCCCACTAGTCCCTGCATCGTATTACAGATATGTTGACTAGCGCCTGAATCAAATATCCAGGAACTGGAGCTCACTGTAAAAGAACTCTCTATGACAGAAATAGTCTCTTCAAAAGTTCGTGTCATAAGGCTCGCAATGCGCACCCTGTATTTCTTCTTCCAACGTTCATCCTTTCCACAATGAAAGCATGTTCCTTTGGATTTCTTTGCCTTCTTCTTATGCAACATTTTCCTTATCATTGCATTCTCACTCCCACTGTCCCTTTTAAAACCTTTTTCAAATTTACAGCACATGTCAATCATCTCTTTCAAAGAATGATCGAATCTATTCACTTTATAGTTTACAATAAACTTAGTGAAATCATCCGAGAGAGATGCAAGGAAAAAGTCTTGGGCCATTTTCCCATCGATGGAAGTTCCTAAACTTTTAAGATCTTTAAATATCTTTTCCATCTTTTGTCCATGTTTATGGACCGATGCCCCCTTTGCCATCTTGGCATTCATTAGACTACAAACATTTGAGAATCGTACATTACTAGTCTCAATGTCATGCATCTTATGCAAACTTTCAACCATGGCACAAGAAGTGTCCATGTGCTTATGTATCTTCATAAGCTCCTCACTAAGTGAAGTGAGGATTAAGCATTTGGCTTGTAAGTCATTCTCATAGTGTCTAACATAATTTTGACACTCCTTCTTTGAAGCTAATTTCGTAGGAGGTACATGAGGAGGGGATTGCTTAAGCACATACAATATGTCTTTCACCTTTGAGACATTCTCAATGTGGCGATACCAAGCAAGGAAACGTTGGCCCTTAAGGCCCCTTTTGTCAAGTATAATGGTGGGTATAATTTTAGGCATGTCGTTCACTACATAACATAACAGAAATCGTATTAGATTGTTTGTTTAAAACTATTTGATTGGGTCTTTGAATCAAATAGTACCACCCACTATTTTTGGCAAATTCCACATCCCTCAATAGAATTCGAGAGTTATATTGAACTCTTAGCAGGTTATGGGAGACTCACCATTACCAAGCCCACCTCACGATGATACGATGTTGGCTAGCAAACATAATGATGAGAGAATAACGCATTATTCATTTACAACTTTTGTAATTACCCATCCGTTTGGCCTCTAGAGAATGTTGCCTCACGATGATACGATGTTGGAACCATTGCACTTAGTTTAAGTTATTCCCACCATGCTTAGTTTGTGAAGGGGTTCAAGAATAGCCTCACGATGATACGATGTCGGCTATCCTCGTTGCCTACACTCACCTCATCATATGTATATGGATTCCTCCTGGATGTAAGCACATGCTTTGTACTTCCCCATGATAGGGTGAAGCCGGTGCATGAGTCACAAACGCTTGGAACCCACCACGGTGGAAGGCCTACGAAGAGATATTCTAAACATCTCTCGCTTATCAACTTAATATTATTTTTGAGGGAGTAGTTTTGGGCTACATCAAAACATTTTAATCATATTAAAAGAACTTGGGCCTATCACAACCATTGGTCCAAGTTAATATGAATTAGTAGCATATAATACTCCCACTATTTCGTTGAAATAAGCGAGACTTGATGCGAAATATATAAGCACACAAATTTAAACCCTCTTTTTGACAATTGTAGTATAGATGTAAGTAGGGTATCGTTCTAGGCCGGGGATTAGGAGGGATTGCTAAATCACTTGAAAACTAATTTAAAAACATAAAAACAAAGTTAAAAATGTAAACAAAAGATTTTAAAACAAGAAAGTAAAAGGGGGATTTGAGTTTGGTGAAGTTGAAAGTAAAAACGAATAAACTAAAAACTTAAATAGATTTTAAACAAATTTGGGTTGAATGGATAATGGAAGGCTAGCTAAGGGGTTCTTCTCCACACATGTCTTGCTTGCATACAAAATGATTTCCAATTGCATTTCAATAACTTATTAATTCTCAACGCCCCAAATTAACCGTGAATTGCACTAATTAACCCTCAGTTTTTCCACAAGTTATTGGGTTGGATGATTGCATACGACAATCCAAAACATTCCCTACAAGTTCCCTACATGAATTGCATAATAGAGATACAAGCAAGAATCATTAAGTTCTATGAAAAACATAAGCATTGACAAGGCACTCGTTACTATGATTTGCATGAAACTTATGCCAAGGATTTACTTAACACAATCGTGACTAGCGACTTTTACTACTCATGAATATAAGTTCATAACGATTAGGTGAAATTCCCTTATACTCTAGCATCATATTTATGCATGCAAACTAAGTATGCATCCCTAATCAACATACATAAACATGTTATCAATCAAATAGATAAGTAAATCGAATTCATAACTTATGAAACGCAATTAAAAGTAATCAAATCATATTGCAAGCATTAACATGGTTTCGAATCCCCCCCTAGCCAAGGGGGGTTTAGTTCCTCATTATTACAAAACAAAGATAAACAAATTTAAACATTGAAAAACAAAGGAAAGAAAGCACCTAAACATTCCAACGATCCATGTTGGATAGCAAGTGCGTCTAAGGACTTTTCTCCTTCTCTTTGCCGCAACAACAAGGTTGGAATGATGTTGAAGGGTTGGTTATTTGGAGAAATGGATGGGAAGGGGTTTAGATATGTAGGAGAGGCAAGGAAAGGCTTGGAGAATGGTTAATTTCTGGATGAATTGAATGAGGTTGCTGCATGGTATTTATAGGGAGAGGATGGACTTGTTTAAGCACAAATTTCTGGTGGAATGGGTAGGTAAACTCACGGCAATGGTGGAGAATTGTTGTTGGGGTAGGTTTTGAGTCATCCACTCACATGTCATGGTGAGCTAAGCATTGCATCATCCACTCACATGTCATGGTGAGTTAGGCATTGCATCATCACTCAAATTTCTGGTTGCTTTGAAGTAAAAGCCACGGCATTGAGGTTTTTTTTGAGTGAAGATTTGGCCAATCCTTCTAGAAACCTATCCCTTCTTGCACTTTGTATTTGTTTCACCACATTTTTAGCATGTTCTTAGCCTCTTTTGTCTTCAAATTCGTCCATCCATCTTGCTCATATCATATGTAATCCATTCCAAGCTCAAAACTGCTCCAAAATGCACCAAAATGCACTTTCTTGCTACCTTAGCCCTTTGGACCTACAAACACACGAAAATGGCTTAAAGTACTAAAATAACTAAGAACTAATAACGTAAATGCAAGAAAACTAGTTAACTAAGTCGCATAAATATGCGTCTATCAAGACTATATGGAACTACTAACGAATGCATTGCATCCTCATAATCATATTAGGTTTTAGGATGATTATGAACCGTTTGATTTGATCCAACACGAGCCTTGTGTTGGACCTTGGTTTTAAGGTAGATAGTTGTTGATTTTAGTTACGCGTTTAATCTAATTAAACCGTTATTTCCTATTGGGCGTTGGACCCAACTATTCCATTTGGCATACATATAAACGAAAAGGAATACATGAAATAATAATAAGGGCTTATGCCCTTTTACAACACAAATCAAATGATGGACTTATGTCCATTTACAACAAATAGAATTAATCAAATTACATTCAAATCTATTCTACTAAAACCCAAACATTCATAATGTAAAGCGGCCAATCACATAGCTCAATTATCGTGGCCTTTGGTTCATAATCACCCTTTTTTTTTTTTTAATCAATCACATTAACTAAGAAAATAACTTTAAACAATTGGTTTTTGGATCCATAGAATTGATTTAAATGGAACTAAATGAAATGAAAATCCAATTCTCATTAAAGAGACAAAACTATTTTGTTCTTATTTTATTTGGGCCAAAAGGAAACTATGACCACAACAATTGGGCCATAATGCAAATACAAAAACTTTTGGGGTCACTTTGAAAAAACACAAAAGTTTACAACTTCATGTAATTTCAACTAGAACCCAAAATTTTAATAATGTAAAAACATCATTAAAGGATCAAAACAATTTGTCCTTTAGAGTTTTTAGGCCTAAACGTAAAAACGTAAACTTTTGGGCCAAAATGCAAAAACACAAAATTTTCACAACTTTATGTAATTGCACAAAAGGCCCCAAAAGTACCCCACTTGTTGGGGTGGCCGGCCTAGGAGGTGTGTGAACAAGTGTGAAAGGGTTTTAGTGCATGCATGTGCAATATGCAAGTGGATTTTGGTGGGTGAGGTGAAATTGATGGTTTGTAAGAAAAAGTTTTGTAAAACATTTATGAGTTTTGACAAACATTAAAGCCTTTTAATCACTTCTCACCAATATCCATCACCCATCAAAATTAAACCAAAACTTTATGAAA
Source organism: Malus sylvestris (assembly GCF_916048215.2). NCBI lineage: Eukaryota > Viridiplantae > Streptophyta > Magnoliopsida > Rosales > Rosaceae > Malus > Malus sylvestris. The sequence continues at coordinate 450,223 of NC_062260.1, read as the reverse complement.
AACATAAAACTTTTGAATCAAAACTTCAAACCTTTTTGTTCTTGGCAAGAACTCCAAGAACATGAAGAACAAACATGAAAAACTCATAAGAGCTCCATGAATGTTTTCACTCACCAAAACTCAATTTTTCACCACTCAAAAGAGGGCTAATATCCTAGGTTACTTAGGGGTTCCAAAAGTCACCTTAAAACCATTTTAACAAGACAAACATGAACCCAAAAAATCACCCTAAGGATTTGGCCGAATTTCCCAAAACTCATGGCACCAAATTTTAGTTCCAATATTCATGCTTAAATGAAATACATCCACAACATTTGAGATGCTAAATTTTGTAGCAAAATTTATATATTCAAAAGCAAGAACAAAGCTTGTAACATTTACAACATTTAAATCACAAAATATGAAAGTCACAAAACCCAAAAGGATCCACCATACACTAGACCTAGGCTCTGATACCACTTGAAGGATATAAATTGTCCTAACTAAAAACAAGAATGAACATTTGAATACACATGCAAGCTATTAACTCTTTAAAGTAGGCATGCATTCAAAAACAATTCATAAAACCCATGACTTTCAAAGCCTAATATATGGTGAACCAAAAGACTCTTTAACAACATTAAAGAGAAGGAAGAATTTAGAGTTTCATTACCCTTGAAGCTCATCCTTGTTTACACAAGGGATTCACCCAAGTGGAGGGCCTTCAAGTCACCTCCAAGCTCCTTGGATATTGCTTGTGAATTTCCTTCCTTTATGTGCTCCTTTGCTCCTTGAGGTTGTGAGGAAAGGATCTCCAAAACACCAAAAGTATGATGTCTCTAAGTCTCTTCACCAAGGATGTATCTTGTGAAGATGAGATGGATGACTTAGAGAGATTTTAGATGCTAGTAAAAATCCTCTAAGTGGCCGGCCTCTATGTAGAAAATGAGAGAAAAAGTTTCACCCAATTTCTATTAGAAAACCCTAATGAGAAAATAGCTATAAAGTTGCTTTTATAACCTTTTCTTTGGTGAGTGGCAAACTTGCAATTAATCAAGCTTTCACCATTCACCCTAATGGCTGGCCATCACATTGTTGTCGGGCTTGTTGCCCATTTTGTTTTAGTTGTCATACAACTTAAACATAATGGGCCTAGTGGACCAAAACCATTTTGGACCTCGAAGCCCAAACTAACTTAAAAGCCCAATACGAACCTTTCGTATAATTAATTAACTAATTAATTAACTTTGACCATTCTTCAATTAAACCATTTAATTGCTTATCCATTTCATATAATTTCTTCACTAACATCCTTATGTGGTGTGCGATCCATTAGGTTCCAATTAGCGAGGCAGTGGGCGATGTTACTCTTAACGATCGATTGTGAATTGAAACCACATTTCAATTCTCCCCTTTTTGTTTTAGTTGTCAGCTAATCATTAGGGCTTCCACAAACCATGAGTGACACCTAGCAGCATATCATGGTTACCCAAGCTAAGTAGAATTGGTTGGAGAACCTATCCAGTTACAACTACAATGCAATACGGTCCTTCTCTAATACAATACTCTTAATCACATTGTTTAAGTGATAGTTTGTTTCATGTCTACTATCCAATGTGATACTTTCCTATATGATTCCCTTGAATATGATTTGGAGCAAACTTCCTAAGTCATATTCATATGCTTTGGCCAAAGACTTTAGAATCATATCTTAGAGTATTCTGCCTCCACCATGGAAGGTTAGAGATCCCTTGTTGTGCATTCATATGCCTACATGACTAGATAGCTTGACCCCAACAATGTCGTGGACACTCCAAAGGAATGCCTTTGACATGATCAAAGATCAAGGACCTAACCATTAGACATCTATGATGCCTCAGGTCAAAGGACTACTTTGCATATTGTAACTTTAGAGTTCATACATGACATGTATGTTTGAACTCTTTGTTGATCGTCGTTCAGTGTACTCGATTACTCTTTCGAGCACCTATGTGTTTGTCTTAGTGTCCAACACCAAATGACTTGAGACTAATTCATACTCACGTTTGAGTCAACATAACACATACGAACCTTAGCGGATTGTCAATGCCCAATTGGCAATCCTATGGCTAGGAACGTTTTAGGAATGAGCATAAGAGAAAGGTCTCGTTAATCTAACTTACTTAGATTACTTATCTCTTAGATCAAATACATTCCTAGGATTCTCTTATTACTTAAACACATGATACAATAAATAGTGATTAACAATAAGCTTTGCCCTTCTATTAAACATATAAAAGTTCAATACAATAAGTATTCCAAAAGCTATTACATCAAATGAGTGGCTTTGTGGGCATACTTCCAACACCAAAGTGCTTTGTGCTCCAATTCAACAGGAAGATTGCACGCCTTGCCATAGACAAGTCGAAAGGGGGACATCCCAATGGGGTTTTGTACGCCGTACGATACTCCCAAAGTGAATCATCTAACCGTAAGCTCTAATCCTTCCTTGTTGGCCCAACGGTCTTCTCAAGTATTTGCTTGATCTCTCGATTGGAAACCTCAGCTTGGCCATTCATTTGAGGATGGTAAGGTGTAGAAACCTTATGGGTGACATTGTATTTCCTCAATAACGCTTCAATGGTCCGATTACAAAAGTGTGACCCTTCATCACTAATGATCACTCGTGGCATTCCAAACCTTGCAAAAATGTTAGTTCTAATAAAATCTGCAACCACTTTAGAATCATTAGTCCGGGTGGCCTTGGCTTCCACCCATTTCGACACATAATCAACCGCAAGCAAAAGATGCTCAACTGCTAGTATTGGGCCACTCTAGAGTTGAATTATATAGCAAGGGTCGACTGGGGTCTTGTGACACGTAACAGGAGGTCATGTTCAAATGCCGGTACATGTTGCTCCTATGTAGAAACTTTTGGGGTGACGAGGACAAAACTTGCTTCTGAGTGTGTCCTTTTAGTATTTGTTTGCCCTTAGTGCGCCTTTTGGGTTGAGTTGTTACATTCGTCTAAAAACTTTGCATCTGCAACTGTCTACGCCTTTATCATCACAAGTCTGGATTGGGATGAAATAGTGCATCATGAGGATGACTGCGTACGTCTGAAGGTAAAACTTGAGCTTCTGGGTTACAACAACTATCACCAAAGTTAGCTTTTGAATTTCTAGTAGCATCGAGGAGAGCTTTTGAATAGTGAAATACAAGTAGTCAGGCCCTCAACTCTTCTCATATGATGGTAGAGCTTGGTACTACTTCAGATACCTTCAAACATACGAATAGGTCATCCGCTGCATCCGATTTGGATAGTAGAGAGGTGATGTCAGGTTTTCTTTCAAGTCCTTGCATTTAAATCGGCAAGCCTTGTCCCAAAATGCATGCTTCTCTATTAGAGCGAATGAGTCTGCCATAGTTAGATCTTCTTTCATGATCAATTTTTCTGAACAACGGGTGGTCTACTGGAAGTCCTTTTTGGAAGGCTGGAAGGCTGCTCTAGTTATCAAGTCGTTGCATCCAACTATCTTTACCTTCTTTGCTTTTAACCTTTTCACATAGTCGCGAAGCGACTCCTTTGGGTTCTTCTTGACATTGAGCAAATGGTATGACTTTTTCTTGAACGAGCGATAGGATGAATATTCTTTGGTGAAAACCAAAGAAAATTTGTTGAAACTCCAGATGGATTGTGGCGGCAGAGTGTAGAACCAATTTTACGCCTCGCCTTGTAGAGTTATGGTTAATATCTTGCACATGAGATCGTCGTTGTTTCAATATAGGATCATTGTGCTTCGGTAGTGCTTTAGGTGTCTGTCCGGGTCTCCATCCCCTTTGAAGGATGTGAAATGTGGCATGCTAAACTTACATGGAAGCTTTGCCTGCTCGATCTGGTCCGTGAAAGGTGACCTGCTTATGTTGGTAATGTCTCATCGTAATGCCTCGTTAGTAACCTTGTTGCATTGGAAATCACATAATCGCTCGGTCAGGAGCTTTTCTACTTCTTCCTTAATTGCCTTTGTTGGGGGTAACGGAGCTCTCGGTTGCCCCCGGTCGTAACCTACTGGTCTAGGCTGCTCTATTACGTGCATGGCTCGTCTATGCCGTGGCTGCGATGCATGTGGTTTATTCCTAGCAACCGAGGGAATTCTTCGTAGGTTGCTGGTTGAGCTTGAGCCGGACTAAGTGACTATTTCTTTCCGTCCTTCGTACTGCCTACTCCAATGTGAGGTGGAGGATGCTCCTTACGGGCCTAGCTACAAATGAACACTTCGCTTGGAAGGTTGCTCATGTTGACTATCAGAGTGTGGCCCCAACTGTGAATGTATGCTCATCTATGGGCCTAGTCGAAAGTGCACGCTCATCCTCGCTCTAAGACTAGAGTATACATTATCTCGGGGGCCCAATCGGGAGTGTACACTGCCAAAACATTCGTCTTGTTACTGGTCAATTGGCTGCTTACCGGGATGCTGCTGGAGAGGTTCTTCGTCTGCCTTTGTCCTACTTCCGAACTCCTTGTCTGGGGAAAGTTACAGCTCAATGTGCTGCAAAAGCTGATTCACCAGGGTCGTATGTTGTTCCAGGGCGCTCGTCAACTCTATAACTTGATGTGACAAGTAACAGCTTGGAAGGAATGCGTCTCCTTGAGTAATGGAAGTGTGGTAGACTCCAGCGTGACATTTAAGTTGGGAAATGTCAAATCCATAGAGAAATGTGGTGAAAATGCCCCTGGTTCAATCGTAGGCCCAGAAATTTGAAGCCAGGACAATTGAACTGATCTTGGACCAATTTGGGTTGTTTGGAAGGCCATGGGAGCAGCATGGGCCATGAGTGCAAGTTGGACCACAGGAGTAGGCTGATTGGCATGTGGCACACATGGGTGCGAGGCTAGGGCTTAGCTTGGCAACGATTAGTTCGCGTCGGTCTTAAGTGGCTTGGGTCACCTCGCCTTGGGTTTGGGCCAGTGTGGGGTTGAATGGCATGGCTTGGGCCATGGTTGTGGCTCTGTGGGCCTTACCGAGGGTGGCTGGGGTGGTGGCCACCATGGTGGTTGCCATGGTGGTGCCCCAAAGGGGTGGTGCCACTCCACTCATCATTGTGTTGAGCCTCGTAGATCGCTGCGATCCTAATTCTTGAATGTTGGAATTTCTGTTCATAGAGGTTTTTGAATCTCTTGCCATTGTACTTTTCTTTTAAGTTTTATTGAAAATTTTTAAAAAATAAAACTTCCAAGAATAAGAACGTACGAAAAATCTACAAGTGAACAAGAAAACGATAAATCTTGAATGCTAGAGTCTTCTATGGGCGTTTGATCAAGACTCTCAATGAAAGCACCAATTTGTGGATGCAATTTTCTTCCTCCTTGTTCTTGGACAAAATTGTTCCTACAAAACAAACAACACCTTAGGTCTAAGCCAAGAGCCTCACGCGTCCACGATGAATGGGTGGGGGCTTTGGCCGAAGAACCTCCGATGCCAAAGTTAGAATTTTGAGGGAAAAGTATTTGGAAAATTTAGACAATTAAGCAATAGTGTAAAGCTTGGGTTTTGGAGAAAATGAGGGTGTTTATATAGGGGTGTGGCCAGTCCCTTTGGGAGGAGATGGACCGGCCACTTGGATGGTTTTTTGGGTGAGATTCATGATTTGTAGCTAATTAATAAATTAATTGAATAATAAATCAATTAATTAGCTAATTATATGAATAAAAAGGAATGATTTGGGGGTTACCTTGTGGAGAAGATTTGATGAGGATGGATGAAATAGGTTTGAAATCAATACCTATTTTTCTTGATTATTTTTGGCTCCACAATACATTTTTTTACTGGAAAAGAAAAACCAAGGAAAAGATAAAATAAATTGGCATAAAGAAGCATATAATAGAGTAAAATTCTATCTGCATAGCAAAAATTAGAAACAAACTACAAAACTCCCACTATTTGCACAAAATAGTTAATAATGTTCAACGATTATAGCATAGAGCTTCTTCACATTACGATTTTGGAACCGACACAATGCATTGCTCCATGGCGTATTAGACAGCAATGAACCAAGAAAAATCCAAAACCCTAATGCAAATCAAAGCCCCAAGCTCAGATAGAACCCACCGTCTTCAAGTGAATGACCTTCTCTGTGCTTCTCATCGCCTATGTGCTTCTCATCGCCTACCGGTGGCATGGCCTCATTTGTATTGCAACACTCTTCCAAAGAACATTTGCACAGTTTATTGCCAGCATCACTGGATAGATCAAAGCTCTAAAGCTGAGTGCTTTTTAGAATCGGACCGATTAGATTGTTATAGGACAAATTCAGATAATTGAGAAATGTCAAATTCGAGATACTTGGAGAAATTTCGCCAAAAAGTTGGTTCACAAACAAATCAAGCAATTCTAATGATCCCATATCACCGATCTTGGAAGGGATTCTTCCTGTTAGAAGACTATTAGATAAATTCAATGTTTGTATGCTACCAAGGCTAGCGAGCTCGTCAGGGATTTCTTTAGATAACATGTTGCTTGAAAGGTCCAAAATACATATCAACCCAAGCGTTGTGTCATATTTCACTTCTCTGCCCTTGGTCATAAATATTGCATTCTCCATGTAGGTCTACCCAAAATAATCAAAACCATCAAAACGATCAAACTCAACATTGAAAACTCCAGTACAAGTAAATCCGCTGGCGCTTGAAAAGGTAGTGGCCATGGATAACAAATTTTGGAGACATGTTGGTATCGTGCCTGAGAGATTGTATGCACAAGGTCCAAGGTTTGGATATATGTTAGACTACAAAGTTAATTTGGAATTGCGCCATGGAACTTATTTGAACGAAGACTAAGAACTACCAATCTTTGGCTGAACCATATTGGAATGCGTGTAACGAACTTGTTTCCACCAAGGTCAAGAAGTACCAACTTCTCATAGTTTTGTAGGGACACAGGTTGTTGATGCACAAAATCAGTGAGGACTTTAGTACAACAGAAAGTGTTAAGTTTGTGACCTTTGCTAGATTGCTCCGGTCACTAGTGTGGATAAGTAAGTAAATGGATAGGGACAGGGAATCAAACACAAGATGTACGTGGTTCACCCAGATTGGCTACATCCACAGAGTAGATGAGTTCTCATTAATTGTGAAAGGTTACACAAGTACATAAGTTTAAGCTCTCCTTTAGTGAGTACTAGTGAATGATGTAGTACAAATGACATTAGGAAATATTGTGAGAGAATGATCTCTATTTATAGAAGAGAGTTTCTAGTTTCATTCTGACATTAACACGTGTCGTGTTGTGATTGGCTTCTGATGTTGACACGTGTCGCACTATGATTGTCTTCTGATGTCGACATGTGTCGCGCTGTGATTGGCCTCCTGGTTAGAGGGAAACTCTTCTGGGTCCTTGATGTTATAACGTTGACCGGTGCTCAGTAGTTTCGGGATTGGTCAAGTATGGTACAAACAGTGCTCCCCTAAGTTCCCAAGTAAGGGAAGCTCCTCGGTTGGGGACTTGCAAGATCCAAGCCATTGAGTAATCACAAAATTTCTAAGTACCAAAGTGTGGTATCATTTTCACTTGCCTTATCTGTCTCATACGTAGACGTGCCATCTTCTCTGGAAGTACTTTTCCTCTATCCAGGGGTGGTACCTTTAATCGATGAAGATGCAAAACCCTATAGTAAGAGTCCCCCAAGTCGCCGAGCTAGGAGATTTGCCGAAGGAGGTAACAGATAAGGTAAGCAATCAGACTTCCAAGCAAGCAACCTGGATCGGAGGTTCGACTTCGGCTTCAGGTTGATTGTTCTCATTCTCTTTGTGTCGTAAACAGCAACAAGGATAAGGAGAAGCAAATGGAGAAGAGATGATATGAGATACTTTTGCTTTTGAAGAAGTAACTTTCCACTGGCTTATTCTTGAACTGGGCTGGAGGGTTTTATGGTTTCCTCCATAGTATAAGGCCGACTCAAGAATTTGAGGGTCAAAACAAGTCCATCAAATCAAGAGTGCGTTCGACCTTGATGATATGGGATACTTTTGTTGTTGACGAAGTAGTGGATGAATCGGCACGTGTTCTGTTGCGCTTGTCTCCACATGCTTCCTTGTATCCTTCTCACTTGCCCTATATGTTCCTCAGGCAGATGTGGTATCTTTTCTGGATGCATAAGATGTTGAAGATGAGTACTCGAGAGCAATGCCAGGTAAGTACTCAAGCAAGTGGTTCCAGGCAGTCAGTTCTTGACTGGAAGCTTGGTTCCAAGTGCTGACTGATTGTTCTCCTTCTCCTTGTCTTGCAGGTAAGAACAAGGGCAAAGGAAAAGATATGGAAAAAGCATGATATGGGATACTTTTGCTTTTGACCCTGATGATATGAGATACTCTTGCTCTGGTGTGGTTAGTTTGCATAGGTATTATTGGGGGGGAAGAAAGTTAAGTATTTCGAGAGGCTTCGTTGGGAGTGCCCTCTCAGATATGAGGAAGGGTTGAGCATTTTTCCAGGTCTGCCTGTCCGTGGAAGATGGATGTCGACATATATAGGAGTCTCCCTAACAACAAGTAGTAATGCTATTCCTTTACCCTTCTTGGTCGTAACAATGTAGTGCGAGCTGCAAGCTTCACATGTTTTAACTTTGTCATAGCACTTTGAAAAAATGGTATGTGGTATCTGGAAAGCTGATGTTGTGTGTCAAGATTGCAGACAAGCTTTATCCAAGAAAATCTGGCTCTCGAAGTTCAGAGAGCGATGCCTCTTCGGTTTTCGAACAGGCAATCCTGTCGGGGATCTGGCTCTCGAGATTCGAAGAACGGTGCCTCTTCGATTTTTGAGAAAGCAATCTTGTTGGGAGCTGGCTCTTGAGATTCAGAGAGCAGTGCCTCTTCGATTTTTGAGAAAGTAATCTTGTTGGGAGTCTGGCTTTCGAGATTTGGAGGGCGGTGCCTCTTCGATTTTTAAGCAAGTAATAATGTTATTCATTTACCCTTCTTGGTCATAGCAATGTAGTGGGAGCTGCAAGCCTCACATGTTTTAACTTTGTCATAGCGCTTTGAAAAAATTGGAATGTGGTCTCTGGAAAGCTGATGTTGCGTGTGAAGATTGCAGACAAGCTTTATCCAAGGAAATCTGGCTCTCGAAGTTCGGAAAGCGGTGCCTCTTCAATTTTTGAACAAGCAATCCTGTCGGGGATCTAGCTCTCGAGATTCAGAAAACGGTGCCTCTTCGATTTTTTAGAAAGCAATCCTGTTGGGAGTCTAACTCTTGAGATTTGGAGAGCGGTGTCTCTTCGATTTTTGAGAAAGCAATCATGTTGGGAGTGTTTTCTCGAATGTGAGTAAAGGTTAGGCATTTTTGCCAGTCTGCCTTGCCACAGAGCACGGAGGTTGACACACATTGGGACTTTCTAGTTATCAAGCAGTGGTGCTGTTCCTTTACCCTTGTGGGTAATAGTAGGGTAGCTGGATCTTCAAAATTTATGTGTCTAAACTTTGTCAGAGATCTTTGGCAAAGTTATCTGTGGTACCCGAGGAGCTGATGTTACGTGTGGAAAGTGGTGCCTCTTCGATTTTTGAACCAACGGCTATGTTGCCCTTTCTTTTATAAGGGCACCAATTGTGTGCAAGAAGTACATTTAAAGAGTTATTGCTTGTAGGAATTTTCCCCTTACTTCAGAGATTTATTGCACCCCATTTCTCCTTCATCATTTCTGAGAATGTCTGGCCTATTCGACCGTCGTTTTGACTTGAACTTTGGGGAAGAGGCAGCAATGCCTTCTCAAGACAACATATGGCGCTCATCCTTCTTATCTCCTACTGGTCCTCTTACCGTTGGGGACTCTGTGATAAAGAATGATATGACCGCTGCGGTGGTGGTCAGAAACATTCTCACTCCCAAAGATAACAGACTACTTTCCAAATGGTTTGATGAGTTGGCTATTAAGGATTCTCTGGCTCTCAATGTTCAGTGTGCAGGTTCTGTGTCTAATATGGCTCAACGCTTATTTGCTCGAACCCGCCAAGTTAAATCATTGACGGCTGAAGTGATAAGTCTCAAACGGGAAATCAGAGGGCTCAAGCAATAAACAGTTGCACAGGCTCGCACATGACTATGCTTCAAACATGAAGATGAAGCTTGACCAGCTACAGGAATCTAATGGTCAGATTTTACTTGATCATCAGAGGTTTGTGGGTTTGTTCCAAAGGCATTTATTGCCTTCGTCTTCTAGGGCTGTACCGCGTAATGAAGCTCCAAATGATCAACCTTCGGTGCCTCCTCCTTCTGGGGCTCTGCCGACTGCTGAGACTTCTCCTAAGCAACCTTTGTGAAGGCTCCCTCTTGTTTGTGTATTTTGATTTATGTATATGTTCATATTTGTAACTTATCGGAGATATAAATAAACAAGCTTTGCTTCATTTCAACGTATTGTGTTAAATACACCAAGGCCTTCTTCACTAAGTTCTTTGAATTTTTCCTTTTGTTGAAGCTTGTATGTTGAAGCTTTGTGAATGAAGCATGTAGGTTGAGGTAGTGCTCCCTTAATTTCCCAAGTGAGGAAAACTTCTCGTTTGGAGACTTGAAAACGCCAAGTCACAAGTGGCCGTGAAACTTCCGAGTATCAAGGTGCAGTAGTATTTGGTAGAAGTCCCCCAAGTCTACGGTCGAGGGAGTTGACGAATGAGGCATTTCCTTTCTACGTGGTAGCCCAAAACTCCTTCTTCATATATGTTTATTATGAAAGTTGTTAGGCCCAAAGAAGATGAGGCCTAGGTAATTTTTTATTTTTTTTTTCGAAAATTTTTTTTTCGATTTTTTTTTTTCGAATTTTCGAATGTTTGAATTTCCAAATTTTTGAATTTTCGAATTTCAGAAAAAAAAAACTAAATATATATATATATATATTTTAAAGCTTTGTAGGTGAAGCTTTGGTGTTGAAGTTTTGTAGGTGAAGCTTTGAGGTTGAAGCTTTGAATTGATTTTGCTTCACACTATCTTGATCAAGATAGTGTGAAGCTTTTGTAAGTGAAGCTTTTGTGTTGTAGTTTTGTAGGTGAAGCTTTTGTGGGTGAAGCTTTTGTGAGTCAAGCTTTTATAGGTGAAGCTTTTGTGGGTCAAGCTTTTATGGGTCAAGCTTTTGTGGGTCAAGCTTTTGTAGGTGAAGCTTTTGTGGGTGAAGCTTTTGTGTTGAAGCTTTTGTGGGTGAAGCTTTTGTGTTGAAGTTTTTGTAGGTGAAGCTTTGGAGTTGAAGCTTTCTAGGTGAAGCTTTGGAGTTGAAGCTTTCTAGGTGAAGCTTTGAGGTTGAAGCTTTGTTGGGCACCATGAATTGATTTTGCTTCACATTATCTTGATCAAGATAGTGTGAAGCTTTTGTAGGTGAAGCTTTTGTGTTGAAGCTTTGTAGGTGAAGCTTTTGTGGGTGAAGCTTTTGTGGGTCAAGCTTTGGAGTTGAAGCTTTTACTGGGTACCATGAATTGATTTTACTTCACACTATCTCGATCAAGATAGTGTGAAGCTTTTGAGAATTTGTAGTTTTCCTCCATTGATGAAGCTTTTGTTGGCACCATAAATTGATTTTGCTTCACACTGTCTTGATCAAGAGTGTGTGAAGCTTTTGAGAATTGTGGTTGCCCTCCATTGATGAAACTTTTATTGGCACCATAAATTGATTTTGCTTCACACTGTCTTGATCAAGAGTGTGTGAAGCTTTTGAGATTTGTGGTTGCCCTCCTTTGATGAAGCTCTTGTTGGCACCATAAATTGGTTTTGCTTCACACTGTCTTAATCAAGAGTGTGTGAAGCTTTTGAGAATTGTTGTTGCCCTCCATTGATGAAGCTCTTATTGGCACCATAAATTGGTTTTGCTTCACACTGTCTTGATCAAGAGTGTGTGAAGCTTTCTACGAGTTGTAGTGTTTGCATTGTTACAGAGGGGAAATGTTTGAAGTATATGCAAGAGAGCTGAATAGCTTAATCTTCATATGCCATGCACTAAAGTTGTTGTTGGCTTGCAATAAGACTTTGTTGGTGACTATAACTCTTGTTGGGCATAAGTGCTCCCCTAGTTGAGTTGTCAAGCTTGAGGGTTTTTGATTATTTGTGAATGCTAGGCGTTCACATGTACAAGATATACCACTCGTCTTCTGGTAGGTGAAATGAATGGTGAGTTGCTTTCATCACTTGGTTGGTTGTACGAAGGTGAGTTCCTTCTTCCCCTGGTTGGTGGCATGAATGGTAAGTTGCCAAATGATATTAGAGTACGGATTGTACATTTCATCACCTAGTTAGTGGCATGAAGGAGAGTACAGGTTGTACATTTCATCACCTGGTTGGTGGCATGAAGATGGGTTCTTTCTTCACCTGGTTGGTGGCATGAGTGGCAAGTTGCCAAATGATATTAGAGTACGGGTTGTACATTTCATCACCTGGTTGGTGGCATGAAGGAAAGTACGGGTTGTACATTTCATCACCTGGTTGGTGGCATGAATAGCAAGTTGCCAAATGATATTAGAGTACGGGTTGTACATTTCATCACCTGGTTAGTGGCATAAAGGAGAGTACGGGTTGTACATTTCATCACCTGGTTGGTGGCATGAAGATGAGTTCCTTTTTCACCTAGTTGGTGGCATGAGTGGCAAGTTCCTAATTGATATTAGAGTACGGGTTGTACATTTCATCACCTGGTTGGTGGAATGAAGTAGAGTACGGGTTGTACATTTCATCACCTGGTTGGTGGCGTGAAGATGAGTTCTTTACATTTCATCACCTGGTTGGTGGCATGAAGATGAGTTCTTTCTTCACATTTCATCACCTGGTTGGTAAGAATAAGGGCAAGGTGTCTAGGCACATTGTAGCAAGTGTCGAATGACACAAAATATGTTAAACCTTTTCAAAGCACAGTTGGCTTATGTATGAATGTGTTGGAATGTATGATTGAATGGATATACTGTGAAGCTGTTCGTTTATTTGTATAGTCTTGTTGACATATACTTATACTTTGTTTCATGTTGGAAGCATTCATGTTGAAGATTTGAACCCGAGTGTTTCATTGCTAGGAATGTAAGAGGATTAGGATCAAGTTGTCTAAATCACCTCTTTATTAAATTCATGCCAAATAGTCTTTGTTACATAGGATGCCGAACGGTTGAAGCTTACCACTTGTACAATGTGAGTTTACTTGTAATAGTACTTCAAGTGATCATCGTTCCATGGATGGCCAAGGGTCTTGCCATCGGAGCTTCTAAGCTTGTAGGAGCCAGGGCGACTGATGCCAACAACTTCAAAGGGTCCATCCCAGTTTGGACTAAGTGTTCCTACACTCGGGACTCTGTCACAGAGTAATCTTTTCTTCAATACCCAATCCCCTACTTTGAAAGAACGAGATTTGACCCTTGAGTCATAGTAGTTGGAGATGTGCTACTTGTAGGCAACATTCCTCAAATGAGCCTGGTTTCTGCGTTCCTCGACTAGATCTAAGTTGAAAATAAGTTGTTTGTCATTTTCGCTTTGCACGTAGTTCTGGACTCGGAATGTTGCCTGCTCAAGCTCAACTGGGACAACTACCTCTGTACCAAAGGCAAGTAAGAATGGGGTTTCTCCTATTGATGTCTGATACGAACTGCGGTATGACCAAAGAACTTGGGGTACAAATTCTGGCCAACAACCCTTAGTCTTGTCCAAGCTGGTTTTCAAAGTTCGCTTGATTATTTTGTTGATGGCTTCAACTTGTCCATTAGACTGGGGATGAGCTGGGGAGGCAAAACATAAGTTGATGTTGAACTTAAAGCAGAACATCCTGAACTTATTGTTGTCGAACTGTTGCCCGTTGTCAGTGACTATCGCATTGGGAATGCCGAATCTGCAAAAGATGTTCTTCCGTACGAAGTCTTCTATTTTTACCTCAGTAAAGGTTACCAAGGGTTCTACTTCGGCCCACTTTATGAAGTAGTCAACTGCAATGATTGCATAGCGAACCTTGCCATTCCTTATAGGCATTGGGCCGATCAAATCAAGTCCTCATTGGGCGAAGGGCCAAAGGCTGATCATAGGAGTAAGTGATCACTCATATATTTCATACATTTATACCATCCATTTCTAAAGTCTTTGTAATGTTTTTGTGTTAAAGTTATGTCATTTTACCTTACCTTGTGTTAATGTACAGTTAGTTTTGTGTTCGCATTGTTTTCACAGAAATAATGGACTGATGCATGAATAATCAAAGGAAAAGAAGAATGGAGTGCAGACTGACAGACGGAAAGAAGAAAAATATAAGGGGAGACCGACAGAAACAGGAAGGCAGTGCGAATATAGAAATAGGGAGAGCATCAGGGGTACAGCGCAGAGGAGAAAACCAACGGAAAGAGAGAGGAGAGAGCATGTGCTGCGAAGAAAAAGAACAGAAACATAAGAGAGACTGACAGGTAGCAGCACGCATTGACTGAAAATAGACGGAAGGCAGGAAAAAGGAGAGGTCAGAAGGCAGAACAGGGACTCGTTGGCAGATGCCTTAGCAATTGCTCAACATCATGATGCAGTCACTGGTACAAAGAGGCATGGCAGACAATAAAAAGCAAAGAAAAATAGAAGAATAAGATGGAGTGGAGAGACTGACAGCTTGAAAAGAAAATAAAAAAAAAGTAATAAAGGGACAGAGAGGGATAGCGCAGAGAAGATATAAAAGAAGGAGGGGATATTGTGCGAAGAAGACGCGGTGAGAGAGAGGAGAGACAGACGTGTGAGAGAGAGGGAGCATAGAAAAAGGTGCGGAGAAAATAAAAAAAAAAAGAAACAGAACGAGGGTAGCGAGGGCAGAGACACGTGAAAAAGGAAGAGAGGCAGGTCAGAGGGACGAAGCACAGAGGGCAGACACGAAATAAAAGGAGAGAACCAGAAGAAAAATAGATACAGAAAAAGAGGAGAGAAGGCGCGGGGAGTGAGCACAGGAAGGAAGGCACGGAAGTAAGCACAGAGAGAGACGCAGACTGACTGCAAAGCACAGCAATACAAAAGAAAAGCTCCAGAGAGCAAGGCAACAAGAAAATTAGAGGCTTCACTCCATTTTTCTTGGTTTTATCTTCTCAAACTCATGTTTTACTTTTGGTTTAATTTGGTAATAATGTGTAACTAATTTTTAGTAGTTAGGGGCTGTTTTGAAGTCCCGAATATGATTGTAAGTTTGTTGTGATATTTTGTTTGAATGACTTTTATGAAAGGATGAAAATTGTTTCACTACTTATGTCATTGATAAATTCTTTATGTGTTTCTATGGATGCATACATAGTGAGCATATCTAGGATTTTAATGCTATGAATATATGTTTGCCTGCCCTTGTTAAATGAGGACCTACATATGTTCTAGAGTAGCACTTGTTAATTGTGGTTAACATGTGAAACGATTTCTAGGATAAGTAAGACAACACCAGTACTTACGATGCCTTGTGATGACTCAAACTCTTTTTATTCTTAATGATTTCTACTTGTTAAATCTATGAACACGCCATTCTAGATTGCATGCTAGGGACTAAGTTAAGTTGAAAACACCATTCTTTTAACATACTACGTAAGAAAGAGTAATAGGTTGTGTTCTAACATTGAGCCAACTTGAGCATCTTCATCCGGAAATAAAAGGGATTTGAATGAAACATAACATACTTGCATGATTATTTGGTGGTGGAAAGCATGTCCCCTAACTCATTTTCTTAACTTGTGAATTAAAATCTATTGGTATTATTTAAACTTGGTTTCTATACTGTTTTTGTACGATTTAATTTAAATAGCAAATCAACTCCAAAAATCCCAAAAATTTGTGTGAGCATAGCTTGGTGTGTCTAGTTTATGTGTATAAAATTTCGTTGCATTCGGATAAGTATAAGGTAGTCTAATAATTATTGTTTGGTGGCTGGTCAGTGGAGACAGCCACCTGTTTTTGTGACATTTTAAGTATTTGGATAAAACAATCTTCTGCGGGAAAGACCCTTATTTTCATATGCTACAATTGACAAATCTTAGTGTTAATAAAGAAAATTAATAGGATTATTGTGTGCTACTTTGTGGTGCACTATAATTACTACCAGTAAGTGGCTCAGGAGGGGAGTGAGGAATAGTTGCGTAGCGTTGACACTTATCACATGAGCGGGATATTCTAATGGCATCTTGGTGGAGTGTTGGCCAGTAATATCCTTGGCAAAAAACTTGTGTGCTAGGGATTGAGATCCAGCATGATCTTCGCAGACTCCTTCATGCATTTCCCGAATGACAGTTTCTGCCTCTGCAAGCGTAAGGCATCTTAGGTATGGTAGGTTAAAACCCCACTTGTAGAGTTGGTCATTAATGATCAAGTAACGGGTAGCCTTGTATCGAATCTGCTTAGCTTAGACTTTGTCATTTGGAAGGGTGCCATAAGCAAGGAATCTATAAATCGGGGTAATCCAACTATCTCCTTGTTGTAAGTTGCACACTTCCGCAACCTTGGTGCTTGGTGCTGCCAACAATTCAACCTGAATTTTCTCCCAATCTTGTCTTCCACCACTGAGGAGAGGCGAGCCAAAGCATATGCATGACTGTTTGCCGCTCGAGGAATTTGGGTGATCTGGTAGTGGAAGTGCTTAAGCAACAATTGTGTTTGTGCTAGATATGCTACCATGGAGCTATCCTTAGTGTCAAAGTTGTTGGTGACCTGGTTAACCACCAATTAGGAATCACTGAAGATATTAATTCGTTTAACCCCAAGGTGTTTGGCCAAACGTAAGCCTGCTAGGAGGGCTTCATATTCGGCCTCATTGGTCGACGTCTTGAATTTGAAACGAAGAGCATACTCCATCGCCACTTTGTCAGGGGTCGTAAGGACTAGTCCTGCTCCACAACCCTGTTGGTTGGACAAGCCATCAACATATAGACTCCATGTAGGGGTTGTTGGTTCTATTTTCTGAACTTCCAAGGGTAATGAAACCACTTCTTTAGGCGTAGAAACAATGTCAACAGGATATGTGAAGTCGGCGATAAAGTCTGCTACTGCTTGGCCCTTCTCAGCTGGCTTTGGTTGGTAGGAGATGTCAAACTCACCCATTGCTATCGCCCATTTGATCATTCGCCCGGAAGTGTCAGGACTTTGGAGTATCTGTCGAAGAGGCTGATTGGTAAGCACGATGATGGAGTGTGCTTGGAAGTAAGGGCGAAGTTTTCGAGCAGACATGACCAATGCTAGAGCCAATTTCTCAATGTTGGAGTATCATGTCTCTGCATCTTGTAAGGCTTTGCTAGCGTAGTAGACAGGCCGTTCGACATTACCATCCTTTCGAATAAGAACAGAACTTACTGCTGAAGCCGATACGGACAGATAGATAATGAGAGTGTCACCAACCTCAGGTTTGGAGAGCAAATGGGCTTTACTCATGTAGTCTTTGAGGTTCTTGAATGCCTCAGCACATTCATCAGTCCATGTAATGTACTTCTTACTTCCCTTAAGTGCTTTGAAGAAAGGAGCACATCTGTCGGTGGCCTTAGAGATGAACCTAGTTAAGGTTACCACCTTACCAGTAAGGCTCTGGATGTCTTTTGAAGTTACCGGTTCCTTCATGTCGAGGATTACTTTGATCTTCTCGGGATTAGCCTCAATGCCTCGTTGGCTTATCATGAAGCCTAAGAATTTGCCAGAGCCTACACCGAAGGCATATTTGTTGGGGTTCAACCTCATTCGATACCTCTTTAGAATGGTGAAAGTTTCAGATAGGTTGGGGATGTGTTGGTCAGCATGTTTGCTCTTAACTAGCATATCATCAACGTAAACTTCCATGCTCTTCCTAATCTGTTAGGCGAACATTGAATTGACCAGTCTCTGATAAGTCACTCCTGCATTCTTTAGGCCGAAGGGCATGACTTTATAGCAATATAGTCCCCTATCAGTAGTGAAGGTTATGTGTTCTTGGTCCGGAGGGTTCATGAGGATTTGGTTGTATCCTGAGTAAGCATCCATGAAGCTCAGGAGTTCACACCATGCCGTAGAGTCTATAAGTCAGTCTATGAGAGGAAGAGGAAAGCTATCCTTTGGGCATCCTTTGTTTAGGTCGGTGTAATTGACACACATTTTCCACAAGACCTTTTGGAGAATGAGACTTTCCTTGGTCAGATTCTTCTCAACAAGGACAACATTTGCTACCCACGTTAGATAATTGACTTCACGGACGAAGCCTATGCCTTTAAGTTTTTCAACTTCTGCCTTTATTACCTCGTACCGTTCAACGTCATAAGATATTCGCTTCTATCTCACTGGCTTGGTCTTGGGGTCAATACTTAAGCGATGACAGATTATATCGGGAGAGATACCTGGCATGTCCTCGTATGACCAGGCGAAGACCTCAATGTTCTCTTGCAGAAAAGATATCAATGCCAACCGAATAGGTGGTGACAAGTTGGTACCAATCTTCACCATGCGATCCAGATAATCTTTTGAGATAGAGACCTTCTCCAACTCTTCAGCGGGTTGTGCTTGCTGGGTGAAAGAGTCATCTCGAGGATCGTCGGGTTGACTGTTGCCACCGTGAAGATCCAAGTTGGCTTCGTCTGGGCTGGTCTTTATGACTTGGTTATGTATATAGAGGGTTTCCTTGGGCACTGGCAGGTGATGTTGCTTGACCGAAGTGTTGTAACATGATCGTGCACTAAGTTGATCTCTTCTGATGTAACCATTGCCATAGGGGGTTGGAAATTTCATCAACAACATATATTTGGATACCATGGCCTTGAGATCATTGATGCATGTGCGTTCGAAGATGACATTGTATGCCATTGGGCAATCAACCACCAGGAAGTTAGTGGTAATGGTAGCTGTGTAAGGGCCTATACCAATGGTGAAAGGTAAGTGTATGCTCCCCAAAGGTTGCACAATATCACCGGAGAAGCTTATCAAAGGGGAAATCGAGCGGTCGAGCAAGTGTTCAGCTACATTAAGTGCCCTGAAAGCTTCAACAAACATGATATTGACCAAAGCCCCCGTGTCTACCAGGATTCGTCGTACTTCAAAGTTGGCTATGTGAGCTTCCACGATCAGTGGGTCGTTGTGAGGGTAGATGATACCTCTTTCTTCCTCAGGGTAGAAACATATTGGATCCCAATTAGGCTTTTGATACTTACCTCCCCTGATGTGTTCCACGTGAAACACTTGGTGGCCAGACCTTAAAGCTCGTTCACTATTTTTCATGGCTCTGTTGGAAGATTTAGATATGGGTGTGCCACCACTTATGGAATATATCACATTTACCTGGCATTGGTTACAGTTACCTCTTGGAGGGTGAATGAGGAATTGATCAATTTTTCCTTCACGTGCCAAAGCTTCAATATGATCACGAAGGGTGATACACTTCTTGCCGTCATGGCCGTTATGCTCGTGGTAGCAGCAAAACGTGCCCGTGTTCTTCGTGGGCTTGTAATCCGGGTGCCTCGACTTTGGCTTCGGTATCAAGTGTGCTATGCTGGGGTAAATGGCCACGCATGTGGCATTCAAAAGTATGTATGCCTCATACCTCAGGGTAGGGGATGTCCTAACACGTGCTTGACCCACTGTGTTGACTGCCTGGGGTCGAAGATTATCATGGCGATACCCTTGGTTATCACGGTGGTGTCTCTTGCTCTTTTTACTAAAATGACACTAGTGAGGATGGAAATCTTTCCTTTTGCCTTGAGATTGATATGTCTGTTGACTTGGCAAAGTATTAAGTAAGGCAAGGGGAGGCACCGCTGCCGTTTAGAAGGTCGAGGTCTTCTCATTTGGTTGGATCTGGCTTCCACTACCTACTTGCTGATAAGGGGTGGTTGTGGGGGGTTTCCCTTGATATGTCCTTGCCTCGACGGAGGCATGGTTGTAAGCATGTGCCATCACCTCAGAATAAGTCTTCCAAGTGTTGGCATTAATCATGTACTTGAAGAAACAATCACGTAGGCCTGCCGTGAAGGCCTTGAGGGTGGTCTTGTCATTTGCCTCAGCGCAGCGAGAATACTCATGGCTAAAACGACCAGCATACTCTCGTAGTGACTCGTCTGGTTTCTGGCGGATAGTGTACAAGTCATCTGCAGAATGCAAGCGATCGGTCTGGAAGATGTGTTGAGAGACAAACAGTTTCCTTAGTTCCTCAAATGAGTCTACTGTCTCAGGTGGAAGATGGCAATACCAGTTTAGAGCTCCGCTAGAGAGGGTGGAGGGGAAGAGAAGACATCGCTCTTCGTCGGTGTGCATCCGATATGCCATGGTGGACTCAAAGAGGTTAAGGTGTTCAATTGGGTCCTCTCTTCCAGTATAGAGTTGTAAACCAAGCTTTTGTTTTGTCTTCACTTGAAGGGGGTGTCAAGGATCCTCCTTGTGAGAGGGTCAGGCCGGGTTGGTTCTAGTCAGGTATCTCGGCCTAACGTTCGGGTCTTAAGTGGAGTCATGTACCACTGGGATTTTCTTTCGTAAGTCTCCATCGCCTCTTTGAAGTAGGAAAGTTTGAGCAAAGGCGTGTGATTTTTCCTTAGACTCGGCGTACTGACTTCTAGGGCGAGTCTGTCGGAATACCTCAAGGTCTCATGTACCTTTATGTTCCTCTAGGACATGTCGTTCCTTCCTTAGATTGGCAGCTGGCCTAGGTCGTGGGAGGGGACCGAGTCTTTCAGAAACCCTTGGGTCATTGATCTTTGAGCATATGTGGAAGGGATTCTCTCGACGTTACTTTAGGAAGTCTCGGCAGTCACGATAAACGACTTTCGATCCTTCCAACCCTTCTGTAAGGAGATGTCTTCCTCCACGTCTCCTGCTTCAGGTCGAAGCAGCTAGGTTGAGAGAAGTTTCATGTTGATCAATGTTTTGATGATTAGCTCGCTACTCATTAGGGATACCCAAGTCAAAGGAAGGTGACCCTCCATGTTGGGGGGGGGCACACAGATGATGGTTGATGTCCACAGGGGCAACAAGCTCGCGTGTTTGAGTACGCATAGTTTCATGAAACGTCTCAAAAAGCTTCTCATACTGCTCCTGGAAGGCCTTATTCTTCATTGCTATTTTGTTGTTTTGAGCTTCTAGCTCATCGACTTTAGCTTGAAAAGCAACTCTTTTTCCTTCCTTCTTTCGTTGCTTCGCACTAGGTGCAAGAGGGGTGTCATTATGTGTGATGTGGCTTCCTTCTCTCCCCATGTTGGCGAGGGAAACCAGCTTAACAAAGCTGAACAGAGTGGGAATAAGTGTCGTTCCCACAGACGGCGCCAAATGTTGATGCACAAAATCAGTGAGGACTTTAGTACAACAGAAAGTGTTAAGTTTGTGACCTTCGCTAGATTGCTCCGGTCACTAGTGTGGATAAGTAAGTAAATGGATAGGGACAGGGAATCAAACACAAGATGTACGTATTTCACCCAGATTGGCTACGTCCACGGAGTAGAGGAGTTCTCATTAATTGTGAAGGGATACACAAGTACATAGGTTCAAACTCTCTTTTAGTGAGCACTAGTGAATGATGTAGTACAAATGACATTAGGAAATATTGTGAGAGAATGATCTCTATTTATAGAAGAGAGTTTCTAGTTTCATTCTGACATTGATACGTGTCGTGTTGTGATTGGCTTCTGATGTTGACACGTGTCGCGCTATGATTGTCTTCTGATGTCGACACTTGTCGTGCTGTGATTGGCCTCCTGGTTGGAGGGAAACTCTTCTGGGTCCTTGACGGTATAATGTTGACCGGTGCTCAGTAGTTTCGGGATTGGTCAAGTATGGTACAAACACAGGTAATTCTCCACATAGGTTATTATTACCCAAGTGCAATGATCGAAGGGAAAGTAAGTCTCCAATAGAGCTTGGTATTTTCCTTCTCCAATAGAGCTTGGTATTTTCCTTGTCAAATCGTTGTCTTCTAAAGTCACAGCTATCAAATTTTGCCATGGTAACCAACATTCAGGAATTTCTCCAGTGAGGAGATTGTTGTCAAGACGAAAAAGTTGAAGGTATTGAGGTACATCACTCTTATCACAAAAAAAGTGAGAGAGAGTTCCAGAAAATCATGAATTGGAAATATCTAGTGTAGTCACTCTAGAAGACACAAGAGCAATGAATCGTTGAACCGATTAGATCCTAAGTCAATTTCTTAGAAAACTATAATAGTGAAACTGATAGAAGGCTAGAAGAATTGCAAGCAGTGGTTGAATAGCTTTCTGTGTTCATCAACAGTAAAGTTACCAAAATTCCTTCTAGCCATTGTTGTTGTACTTTAAGACATAGAGCCCAAGGTGTTCTTGTCTTTCCATGAGTACTGACAATTCATATCTCTATGGAAAAATAGAGTGTCTCCATAATTGTGTTGTGAGACATAAAGCATTTTGACATGCTAGAGAAGTTTTAGTGATACTCTTAGATGATTCTTAGTTGATTTAAAGATTAACGTATAGAAGCTTTATGGTTGCCATCTGGGTTATACTGAAACTTAAAGACATCCTATAAGAGATAGTGTCGTGTGATTCTAGACCAAAGCTTCATAGACTGTGAAATGAGGAATAGTGTTAACCATTGTCTTAAAATGGGCATCTAAACGACAACATAAATCATATGTGCACCAATTGTATGGTGGCATGCATGACCAGCCACGTGACTATATCTAGATAGTAAAAGAGCTAATATGTGCCTCAATCATGGGATGCCATGTATGACTGTTTTTTTGTCTACGAGCTAATTAAGTAGCAGCATGTATGACACACATGTCTGGATAAGAAATAATATAAATACCATTTTGGAGGTGTTTATATATAAACTCATCAGTCCTCGTGATAAAATGGTGTACGCCTACTATTCACAAAGCGTTGATGCGTAGTCTATCTGAGAAGTAGATGATTGTCCAAACCAAGCCATTTTGAAGTAATCATAAGTCACTGCTGAACTTAGAGCAGCAAAAGGATTTTTGATGTCCATAAAACATCATTTTTGTTCATATATCATCATCAGGTTGACATGAGATCCTTCGTGGAAAAATGATTGTTCAAGGTGCAAGTAATTCCATGTTTACTCATAGTTGAAATATTTTCTCAATAGAGTGATGAAAATATACTTGCATTTACCTTATATTGAATTGAAAGAATCCACCTACTTTTGAAAACATAGGTGCTCCTTATGGAATTATTTTGGAGGTATTTTGAATTAACAAGAAAGATTTTATGTGAGTCTGCTCTGATCTATGCAAAAGAAGTCCCTAAGTTGGAG
This sequence comes from Malus sylvestris, assembly GCF_916048215.2. Taxonomy (NCBI): domain Eukaryota; kingdom Viridiplantae; phylum Streptophyta; class Magnoliopsida; order Rosales; family Rosaceae; genus Malus; species Malus sylvestris. Next base: position 427,076 of record NC_062260.1, on the reverse strand, counting down.
GGAACCTAAATTTGTTCATGATTACTTGCAATTGCAGAAAGTGAGAAGTCTCAAAGATGTAACCCTAGCGATAGTGGTGATATGTCACACTCCTAGGTATAAAAGCTACAAGAGACCTAGCAAAGGTCGAACATGGAGATTTTTCCATTTGAAATCCATGTTAAAGCTTGTCAAGCCTAATGTGAGTAACTAGGTAGGTGCCGAGAGGGGTGACTAGGCCTAAGATGCTCAAGTTAGGCATTTGTGTAGCTTAGACTAAGATTCGTATGGTGTATGTCAAATGGACATGTGACACACTCATTAAATTGAGAATACACCATAGTATACATTTCACATTGTATGTGCTTGCGACTGACAGTGGGAGTGACGAATTGATCCCTGCTTCAAGTCACTGTGTGAGCCACTAGATCTATGGGATCTGATAAGCTCATATTTATATATATTTTACATCAACTTCACTTATCTTTTCTTAGTTAGTTCTTTATATTTTTGAGCTATTTACTTTGTTTTTTGTGTTTTCTAGGATTTGTCAAGCAAAGAAAAGAAAAATAGCACAAGTGGGATTTTATGTAACAAATTCTTCAAAACTGCCTGTGCAGGTCAGCTGATTTTGGAAGCAAGTTGCGGACAGTTCAGAATGAATTAGAGAACGAACTTTATATGCTTGGAAAGCTACAGATGTCTAGTTTCTGGATCATTTTGCATATTGTTAATATCATTTGTCTAGAAGACATTATGGTCGTTTTAACACTGAAAGGTTCACAAGAGACTGAGCAATTTGTAATTGCAATGAAAGCAATAAACCCAATAAATCTAGCAGCCAAAACTGATGCAGCCAAGAACAAGTCAGCTGATACCTATCAAAGGAAATGGAAATAAAGATGAGAATTAAGTGGGAGTGATGGGCATAAAGGCTACCCAAAGAGTAACAATTGTTTTACCATTTCCTCTCACTTATTGTCATCACTAAATGGCTGTTAGTGGGTGAGTTAAGGAGAAGAAAATGGGGCAGCAAGTTAAAAAGGGGAAAGGCTGTAGGTTGCAGGTAGGAAAAAAGAAGAGAAAGGAAAAAAAAAAATAGAAAAGAAAGAGGACAAGGCAGCTTTGTGGAAAGGAAGGAGGAAATCTTGGCATTCTCTCCTCTCGGTTTTATCTTCTCAAACTCATGTCTTTCTTTTGGTTTTATTTGATAATAATGTGTAACTAAATTTTTAGTAGTTAGGGGCTGTTTTGAAGCCCCGAATATGATTGCAAGTTTGTTATGACATTTCGTTTGAATTACTTTTATTAATGGATGAAAATTGGTTCACTACTTGTCTCATTGATGAATTCTTTATTTGTTTTCTATGGATGCATACGTAGTAAGCATATCTAGGATTCTAACGCTATGAATATATGTGTGCCTGCCCTTGTCGAATGAGGACCTACATATGTTCTAGAGTAGTACTTGTTAATTGCGATTAACATGTGAACTAATTTCTAGGATAAGTAAGACAACGCTAGTACTTACGATGCCTTGTGATGGCTCAAACGCTTTTCGTTCTTAATGATTTCTACTTGTTAAATCTATGAACACACCATTCTAGATTGCATGCTAGGGACTAAGTTAAGTTGAAAACGCCATTCTCTTAACATACTACATAAGAAAGAGTAATAAGTTGAGTTCTAACATTGAGCCAACTTGAGCATCTTCATCCGGAAATAAAAGGAATTTGCATGAAACATAACATAACACGTTTTTGTTCGATTTAATTTAAATAGCAAATCAACTCCAAAAATCCCAAAACGTTTTGTGAGCATAGCTCTGTGTGTCCAGTATCTTCATATAAAATTTCGTAGAATTTAGATAAGTCTAAGTGGGTCTAATAATTATTTTTCGGTGGCTGGTCAGTAAGGACAACAACCAGTTTTTGTGACATTTTCAGTAGTTAGATAAAACAATCTTCTGCGGGAAAGACCCTTATTTTCATATGCTACAATTGACAAATCTTTGTGTTAATAAGGAAAATCAATAGGACATTTGTGTGCTACTTTGTGGTGTGCTTTTAATCCTATCATGATCCTACCCTTATATCCTTTGAACTAAAGTCTATGTCAGAAAGAGGAGGTTTGATGATCGCTACTTTAGCACGTTTATCTAAGACGATCAAGTTAGTAATTGTCCCAAGAGGCGTGTCTAGGCAAGTAGTTAAACCAAATTAGACTGACATGAGAGCTTAGGAAAGATAGTCTAAAGACTACACTATGTCATGTGATTCATTAGCTGGTCAACATCTATTTGATATTAGTTGTCAAACGTAAGACATGCATACATTATACTAGTGGAACATGACATTTCATTTTATATTGTAACAAGGGATAAAGAAGGTCAAGTTTGGTGTATGACAAACTGTCTGGCGTATAAAACGATGAACTTCCGAGTGACGCACTCTTGTTAAGTTTGATGATGGCTTAATAACAGTGATCCTGGATATGTACATTCATTTTCGCGAGGTCGCGTGTCCCATATCCTGTATAAGGAGGTAAACTATAATGGATGAGAATTAGATGAGCTAATTGAGAGGATACCAACACCCTATGTGGGTGAGTGGGAGATGTAGGATTCATACACGCAATATAGGTGTTTTATCGATATGTGGTATTTGTCCCACATTGATCATTTCCCTTTCTCTCTTCCCTCCTAGCCACTATATATAGAGGTCTTTGGGGAAAGGAGAATACACACTAACAAAAGACAATTCTCTTAGCTCTAGAGAGGAGAGAAAATGATCTCCACTCCCAGTAATATTTCTCTCTTAGTTTTAGCCTCTAAGGTATCACCTTGCCCTAGGATTAGGTGGCTACTAAGAACTATGACGGTTTGATCTCTGTGCATTGGCACAAGGTACATAGGCAATCTAATGGAGCTAGATGCAACCGAATCCTCCCTTGGATGACGCTCTACTTCGTGGTTCATGCAATGATTCGTAGGAACGAGACGGTTATCTAGAATTCGTTAATTCTGCAAGGTATGTCCTATATCGAATTCCTTATATTATTACTATAAATTCCCAACAGATTGTTTTGGGTTCACTTGGATCCACATGAAATTATTTTTATTATTTTTATTTCTCTCTCTGGATGATCTCTACCTCATCGACTCTTCTCCTCGACTCTTCCCCTCTCGGTCACACACACGATCAACACCTATCAATATTCTCGAGGAATCGAACCACATAACCACTATTATCTTCTTCTCCTCATCACCACGAACCCAGTCTTGGATTTTGATTAGTGAAAGATGAAGCACAAATGTCAAATCGTGGAGCTCCGATGCAGAGCGGGGTTTTCCGTGATTTTCTTGCCAATTCCGGCCAAGGTAAGGCCTTTAACCCAATTAAACTAAATTAAACAGAACATTCCTCACAATTAAACTGAAGCATAAAACCTCAATTTAAACCCCTAATGGGTGATTAGGACAATCACAATTCAGTTATATTTTGGGTTCATAACAATGTTCCCCCATTGAAAATTAGCCTTGTCCTCAAGGCTTAAAAAATGAAATGTGGGAACTTGTTTGAACGAGCAACACTTGGGCATGTCTTCAATGAATGATAGCACCAATTGGCAGCTAGGGTATCATACCTTCAAGCCTACCATGGTGGAAGGCCACAAAGAAATGTTCAGAACACCCTTATGCTTGTCAACTTAACATTAGTTTGGCTTAGGGTTTTGGGTCTCATCACTTATTCACATGCATTTTAATTTCTAATCTCATTAGAACTATTTGGTTCTATTACAACTATTAGTCCATGTAATTAATTTAGTAGCATATGATACTCCTACTATTTTTGTAAAACGGTTTTTAAAAGCAAGAGTATATGGTACTACTAATGAAAGCTTTGGATTCTTGATGGACTTTATAGTTTCCTTAGGGCCTTAGGATGATTTTGAAACTTCGATTTGATCCAACATGAACCTAGTGTTTGGTATCGGTGTTGGGAGGGTGATTGAATTTAATTACACCTTTAATCAAATTAAGTGTGTTTTCCTAGTGGGGGTTGGACCTAACTACTCCAATTTCCATGCATATCAAACAAGACATAAAGGAGTACATAAAGTAAAGAAGGACTTGTACCCTTTTACAACATATTTGATCTAATCAAATTACAACCAAAATCAAATATACACATTACCGTAGTTCAAACAAACTTGATAGACGGTCAATCACATAACTCAATCATCGTAGGCTTAGATTCATAATCCCCATTTCTATAATTAACCAATCACATTAATCAATTAAACTAGAATGACACAGATCAATTGGTTTTTGGACTCATGGATTTAATCTTAAAGGAACTAAGTATAAGAACAAATTCTCATCGAATGAGAAACAATTTGTCCCTCATCAAAGGAGAATCAAATTCTTAATAAGCACAAGATATCTGATGATGTCTCGGATCTTAAAACTATTTTTATACAACCTGAAGCTTTGTAATGTTCGACATGTGGTAAGAATTCATACATTTAAGCTTCTTATGTGGTCAGTGTTTAGGGAACTTATTCAACAGACAAGCATTCGTATACACATAGCACGAGACCATGCTTTCCGTTATTGGGGCAGGAATTATATTTTTTCAATTCTGAAAATTTGAAATATTATTTAAAGGGTAATTTTGTTGATTCTGTGGCCCCATGTGATTGTTGTTGTAGATGTCACACATGTGCCACAACACACTATAACATAACTTAAAACAAAGGGTTTGTGTTTAGTTGTAATATTAGTTGCAAGTATTTCTAAGACGCTAACTACGGGCCTACATATATATACCCTTCATAATAATTAAGTTATATATAAAAGAAGCATTAGTATATGTTTGGATTAAAACTTGACTTTGGGCTCAAGAAAGGAGCTGGCCCAAAAAGAGGCCTGAAGGGATAGTTGATCAAGGCCCGGCCGAAGCCTAGAAAAGCAGAAAAGGGCCTTTTCTGACTTTATACAGTTCATAGAGGCCACTTGCTTACCTACCCAAGGACCAAGTGGTATAGACTAACCAGCTACACAACCCATAAAGTACTTTATGGTGGCATTACATGTAAAATAGCTGATGAGTCATCACCCTCAAACCGCATTCGGGCAAGGCTGCTGCTACAAGAGGCCAAACCGAGTTGTCTATAAAAGGAGAAAGAGAAGCCAGAAACAAAGACACTCAATCAAACAAACAAATGCAAGCACAAACTCTGCTCAAAGCCAGATTTGCCTTCAAAACGAAGCTGTAGTTAGCCCAAGCCTTCATCCCTCGCGGGATAACCTTTCCTCCAAACCTTTGTAATAGCTCTGCTACCCCGTCCAAACTTGGTATAGTATCGATTCACTTTTTGTATCTCTCTCTCTCTCTCTCTCTCTCTCTCTCTCTCTCTCTCTCTCTCTCTCTAAGCTTTCAGACCTTTGACAAACTACAAAGATAGGAACCTATAAGACGATCAGCCTTAACCAATAAGGTTTAAACCTTGCCCGACCTTCTTTGTTTTGTTTTTGTCTTTTCATGCTTTAAAGCCTAGTAATATGTTGTATACTTCCAGTTATATGCAAGTTATTTCTAGCAAGATGACTAGAAAGCTTTCTCAGTACTTGGATCCGATTTGAATATATCTTCAGTGTTCAAAACAGATCCAGAGTCCTAAGCCCTCGGGCGTGTAAATCTGATCAGTTAAAAGTCCTTGACCTCAAGGCATCAAAAAGAACTTTATGTGGACTTAACCCATCCACGACAGTCCTTGCTAAACAAGAAGTCCGAAGTTACTTGGGGCGCAAGTAATCGACCTACCTCTTTGTTTTGTTCCTATTATATTATGATTATCATAGAACAATTAGGCATGGAATGAATTCTAATGGGAAGCCTCAAGGCCTACACCTAAGGCCCCACGAAGGCACTTATTTGGATTTATTCCGTCTTGCGATCTAGAATGTTTGAGTATTAGAACGAACTCTAATGGGAAGCCTCAAGGCCTACATCTAAGGCCCCACAAAGGCACTTATTTGGGTTCGTCCTACCTCTCAGACCCGGGTAATCAGAAGTATAATAGTTACAAAACTCCTGCAAACACGAGACCAAGTATGATGTGTTCGAGCACTGGTTTAGTTTGATAGGAAGCCTCAAGGCCTACACCTAAGGCCCCACAAAGGCACCTATCATATCTAAACAGTGTTGCTCGGGTATATACATATTTACAACAAGAACGCAACATCCATTCTACATCTGCCATACTAAAGATGGCAGTGGCACGCCTGAGCACCTCAAAGTTAATCTTGATTGTGAGCCTCAAGGCCTACAACTAAGGCCCCACAAAGGCACCTTTCAAATTAACTATGTCCTTCTCTTTCAACTTTGCCCGACAAGCCTTGCCCGACGAGTCTTGCCCGATAAAGACTTGCCCGACGAGACTTGCCCGACCAAGCCCGATAGTGAAATAGAAGTCCGACAGCTGCCCTCAACCGGCGCCAACCTCCCGGGGAGCTGTGTGCTCGTCGGCCAGGAACCATCCCCGATGGAAATTCCTGACGCTAACAGTATAAACTGTGATTGGGGACTGGAAAGCCTATGAAATATACCTGTTGTAGACTATTGGATGAAATCTGAACAGGTGAATACCAATCTATCAAAATAAGCATACCGTGAAACCAAAATAAGCATTCCGTGAAACTAGGTCATAAATGATCCATCACTAATTGAAATGGTATCCGGTATCAATTCAATTTTTTTGAAATTTAAAATGTCTCCCTTCCCCCTCCCCACCCCTCCCCCCCACTCCAAAAAAAAAACACTGAGCATACCGTGAAACTAGGTCATAAATGATCCATCACTAATTGAAATGGTATCCGGTATCAATTCAATTTTTTTGAAATTTAAAATGTCTCCCTCCCCCTCCCCACCCCCCCCCCCCACTCCAAAAAAAAAAACACTGTCTCCCTCCCTCCCTCCCCCCCCCCCCCCCCGGGGAACATCAACACTTACCATCATAAAATTGCCTTATTCTCCTAAAACTCTCCATTTTCCGCCAACCCACAAACATCCTTCCCATCGAAAAGTTGCTTACCGTTTGAAAATTTCGTTGTCATTCTAAGCCTAGTCGTAGTTATGTTGTGCTTGTTGTCTCTGACCTCATTGCACTTTCACACAGAAGTTCAGAAATTCAGGCGAGTTTGGTTCATGGGTGAGTATCGGTTCCACAGAAACTACGTGGTTTGAGTTGGGTTCATAGTTGTTGCTTCCCCAATTGTCGAGGTCATACTTCATTCCTCAAACTAAATTTGAAATTTTGTGAGCTTGGAAATATGGAACCCTTGAAATAAATTTGGTTATTTATGTTAGTTTGATTAATTTGATTAATTTGATTAATTATGCAATTCGGTTGATGAAATTTGTTGAAATTGGTGGATATTTGGGGAATTTTTGGGAAATTTCAGTGGGATGTGGGTTTATGAAATGTTGTTGACAGGTTGTCTATAAGGGATAGGTTTGCTAGCTTTGTTTTGTTGAAGTTATATTGTTGAGTTAGGAATGATTTGTGTTGATGAAATCTTTTATAATTTTATGAATTAAGTTGATATTACTTAAGTCATGAAGGCTTGTTCACTGTAGATATATTGTTATGAAAACTTGTTGACAAGTTGTGTTAATGTTATACATTGTTTAATTTCATTGTTATCAGGGTATATATCATTCCCGTTCACAGCGCACTCTTGTATTTAGGCATTTTTAGGTTTAAATTTATTCACATTTTCCACTACACTACACTTTATGACTTCGTCACCTTCCAAGTGTCGACCAGCATAGCTCGATTTGGAGTCCAAGTGGACATTCTGGGTCGGGGTGTGTCAGTTAAGGTGACAGCGAAACCCTAGTGCTTAAATAGATTTTCAAACTATTTTCTTTTGTTTTCTTTACTTTCCCAATTTATTTAATTGTTATTCATTTTTAATATTTTAGATCATTAAATCACCTTTTTCTAAACTTTGTTTTCAAATAATTAATTAAGAATTGATTTTAACCCTATGGAAAACGACATTGCTTGAGTTGCTATACTATGATAACATTGTACTCTTGCAAGTATTTTTAAGTGTTTTTATCCCTACTTCTGCAGGTGGTAAAATCTGTAAGATCCCACATCGCCCAGGGGTGAGGGTCCTGTAAGCCTTATATGTATATTCACATCTCTACCTAGCACGAGGCCTTTTGGGAGCTCACTAACTTCGAGTTCCATCGAAAATCCAAAGTTAAGCAAGTTCGTGCGAAAGCAATCCCATGATGGGTGACCCACTGGGAAGTTCTCGTGTAAGTTCTTAGAAACAAAACTGTGAGGGCGTGGTCGGGGCACAAAGCGGACAATATCATGCTACAGCAGAATCGAGCCCGGGATGTCGTGGGGGCCCGAGGCGGGATGTGACAATTTAATTGTTAGATCCCACATCCCCCAAGGGAGTGGATCTTGTATGTCTTATATGTATATTCCTATCTCTACCTAGCACTAAGGTCTTTTAGGAGCTCACTGGCTTCAAGTTCTATCGGAACTCCGAAGTTAAGCGAGTTCACGCGAGAGCAACCACTGGGAAGTTCTCCTGTGAGTTCCTAGAAACAAAATTGTGCGGGCATGGTCAGGGCACAAAGCAGACAATATCGTGCTACGGCGGAGTCGAGCCCGGGATGTGGTGAGGGCCCATACTCGGATGTGACAATTTAATTGTTAGATCCCACATCGTCCAGGGGAGTGGATCTTGTAAGCCTTATATGTATATTCTCATCTCTTCCTAGCACGAGGCCTTTTGGAAGCTCACTAGCTTCAGGTACCATCGGAACTCCGAAGTTAAGCGAGTTCGCTCAAGAGCAATCCCAAGATGGGTGATCTACTAGGAAGTTCTCGTATGAGTTCCCAAAAATAAAACCGTGAGGTCGTGGTCGGGGTCCAAAGCGGACAATGGAGTCGAGTCCGAGATGTGGTGGTGGCTTAGGCCGGGATGTGACAAAATCCCTATCAAGACACTGGGCGTTACCAGTGATTGTTTTAAATAATTTGTGTTTATCAACTCTTAGTTAATTATTTTTGTATATATCTTTTTATTTACTTGATTTTAATTTTTTTTTTAGCTTACAATTTGTTGATTTTGAAAGCAGTGTAACTATTTCATTTGCAGCAATGGGATACTTTGGATTTCCACCAACAATTTGTGCTCTTTCCAATTTAAATACCCATGATATTATGTATTGTCCTCAGAGGCAGTATTTTCCAGAGTTTGTGCAGCACCATATTAATATGAGAATCAATTTTCAGAGGCCTAGGTGCGATTTCAGAGACCTTAGTTGACCATCAGTTAGAGACACGTGGGACTTATTCTTTTAGTATGTCCTTGTAGTACTCATCTTTACAAACGCATAGGCGAAAGCGGTTTACGAGTTTGAACTATAATGGTATAGTTACAGACGTTTGAAACTAGTTAATTATATTTTAGATTATGAGTGTTAACTCCCACTTTGTGGGAAGGGGAACCAATCAAAAAATTTGGAGATTTGAAGCAACCAATTAGGAGGAGAGAGGGAAGCTCTCAGCCTCCCTCCCATTTTTTCTTCCCATGTGGCCTTCGAACAACCAAAAACCCGGTTTTGACCCGAGGTGGTTTCCGGCGATTCTCACCCTTTTTTTTAGGTGATTTTCACCCATTCACCACCATCAAATCTTATCACCATATCCCAACATTCAATTCTAACCAAAATTTGCATGAAATGGTAGAAATTTCATGAAGAACACCCATGGGTGCCGTGGGAAACTTACTCGAAATCCACCCATTTTTGAAACATTTTCCTTCAATTACCACTACCAAAACACTCCTCTAGAACCCAGGAACAAAGCCCAAGCAGTGGTGGAGGTGTCGAAGCAAGTTTGGAGGTCGAATTGAATCACACCCAATTCTAGGGCTTTGTACGGTTTTAGCAAAATTGAAGCCTTTCTAGGCCAAATTGGACTTGGCCACAAGTATAAAGTTTACTCTACTCTTTGAGATCTTCAATTTTGTGGGCCAATGATGTTTTTGTTTAAGTACTATTAGATGCCCTGGGTTCATATTTCATATCCATATGACGTAATTTCATTATTTGGACTTAGTTTCATTTCGACATGTGTATAGGTCAAAATATGAATCGACGATCCAACCGTTGGATCATCAACAAACTTTAATATGTTATAGTACGTAATATTTGAGGATCATAGGAACGTACGGATTGGGAATCCAACATACGGATCTTTCCAAATTGGAATTGTAAGTTTATAAAATAAAAAGTTAATCGCCACTTGAAATTGAAATTGGCGGAGATCCAACCGTTGGATCGTAATGAAATTTTAGTATGTTGTTCTAGAAGCATAATGTGGATCCTTGGAAATTTCGAATCGGAAATTTGGGATGCGAATCTTCCAGATCAAATCGTAGGGGTGTGTTCTATATAAATTATGTATTCTATTGATAAGGATCTTGAGTCATGGTTTAATAATTATTCTAGGCACCGATTGTTCGTGATGCCTCAACCTTCGTGCTATGGATTTACGAGTTTTAGCGATGACTCCAAGTGAGTGGGTTTTTGGTTTTCTATACAAGTATATATGCTTTATGTTTTAGAATATGCATCTAGTGATTGCTTATGTTATTGTTGATATTGTGAACTACGAATGGCTTGATCCCTGTTTAGGGTACGTAGGCAGTCTAACGAGACGTTAGATGCAGCCGTACAATAAATGAGACTAAATAATTGAGACAATAGCCTTGTTTGGGGAATTGAGCAATGTAAAGGAGATTGGTGGAAAATGTGAGATTAAACCTAATGTTTTAGTGGTTAAATGTTGATTATAAATCACTGTGTGAAGAATCGTACCATTGAAGTGAAAAATAGTTAGTAATGATAGTCAAGGTCTGAAATGCCGATATTATCGGCGATATTTCGCCGATAATATCGGTTTTTTAAGTTACCGATATTTTAATACTTATCCACTGAGTTTTCATCAAAATATCGCGATATTATCGATAATATAAAAAATATCGCGATATTACCGATAATATCGTGATATTTGGGAGATGTGCGAAACGGAGAAGAACGCCAGAGCTTCTACAACTCCGGCCGAGTTTTATACCAGTTCAAAGCCGAGTTTTATATCAGTGCAAAGCTGAGTTTTGTACCTTCTGATTCGTGGATCATTGCGATCTGTGAGTTTGGAGACTATTCAAGGAAACACTTTGCGATGGAGCCTTTTCTTGTGCTTTGGGTTGAACCTGTAACCCCATCTTCCGTGTCCTTGCGAATCCATGGTGCTTCTCCACAGAAAACATGCAGGCATGCATGTTTCAGAAAATTTTCAAGATTGATTGCGCATACACAAGCTAGAGTAGATGAATGAAAGATCTTTACGTTTGTGTGTACGAATGGAGTTCCAATTTCTGATTTTTAAGCATCTCTTTGCTCAGGGATTGATGGTGTTGATGATATGAGCTCGAATCCATAATAAGCAATGAAAACGAGCGAGACAGCAGAGAGGGATGGGCTGAAATGAGAGCACTGTGACATGCCTTTCTGTTTTCTAGAGAGAAATGGGGTTTTTTGTTTAATTTTCAACAAACCAAAAGTTGTAGGTGTTCTTGGGAATCCTAAAGGGCTATTTTGAAATGGAAAGATAAGAGGCTCTAGGCTCGAGGGCGCATACAGGGAATCCAATGTTGGATTAAAAACAGCTAAGGACCTAAGGTGATGGTGTACGTGCAAGGCATGTGCGAGATGCATGTGTGCAGCCGAGTGGGCTGTTTTATGTTTGTATGCATATTTTCTCACGGCCCAATCCAGATCTTTCAAGGCTTCCGTTCTCTGCTGCCCCGATCACCAACCTATGATAACCATGAGAATGCAAAAAGTGAAGACAAGTCTTTTGAAAAATGCTAAATAGTCTCAATCTTGAGCATAGAGGGATTCAAACCCCTCCCTTTGTCAACCACGCACCTAGACTTTATTCAACTCGCTACAGATGTGTTTGTGATTACATATTCAGCCTGTAATATTTATATAGTCGTTAAGATATCTGTAAGGCTTGCAAGCTAATATTTATTATCTAGGATAAATTTCTAAATTTCTATATTTTGAACCTCATAGGAACTCTATATGGTACTAAGTCACTCATGTATCTTACCATGCAATGTATAAAGTGTAAAATATTGTACTAATTCATTATATATAAATGATTATGGTGTGTTTAAACTTCTTTCATTAATTACTACATATTTTCTACACTCACAATGTTTACTAGCTCGCTATATAATCAACTTAAATCAGTTAAATCCATCATGCAATGCATTTCCTTCCAATTTTTTGTGATAAACTAATAGATAATTGACTAAATAAACATCCTGCAAAGTTTCAATAAAAATTTCCAAGTTTTTATAATTTCCGTGATTTTTATTCAATTTTTATCGATATCGAAATATCCTGATATTTCCATCGATATTTCCGTGTTTTTGGACTACCGATATTTCCGATATCATCGATATTTTATACCTTGATGATAGTTAATTAAGTTAGTGTTTAGTTGGGCTTATTACCGATAATTATTTCTGAAGGTAGTTAGTAATGATAGTTAATTATGCATTTTATGCCATTTGTATATATGTTATATGTTTGGAAATATCATGATATGGTCGAATTTCATATTTACATCCTGGTATATTCACGTGTATGTTACTTGCACATAATTAAGGGTGAATGCTCTGAAATGCAAAGGTGAATTCAAGACACCCCGGTAAGTTCAGGTGAGTTATGGTATTAGTTGAAATGATTGAGTTATGAAATGACTACATTTATGTTTTAGGCAACTCCGATATTGTAGAACAGGTTGCCTGTGAGTTGTATATGTCATATGAGATTGCTTTAGTTATACGAGATGTGTGATGAGATGTATTTAGAGCTCATAAACCTGCACCCTGGTGTTAGTGCTCCCGCCCGTGGCCAAGGCACAGTCCTTCACGTGATGTTCACCTCCCGCACCTTACGCTCACCTTGGATCCAAGGTAGGTGCACAGTCTTTCCGTACATATCACTATAGGTGGTTCCGACTCAAAGGGGACCCGTGATTATTCGTACCGTCTTCATGTGATCCTAGCACTTGAGCGTATTTATTTACGCCCAATCCTATCGTACATACCTTTAGGTGGTTCCGACTCATGTGTAGGTATACTTATTGAGCTATGGATAAGTCGTACAGGACACTAAAGGTGACTCCAACTTATGAGTTATCATATATTTATGATGAGATATGTGATGAGATGCTAGCATATATGTGATGATATATGTAATGAGATGCTAGCATGTATGATGAGATATGTTACGAATTAACATATATGATGAGATGTTAGCATATATTTATGATGAGATATGTGATGAGATGCTAGCATATATGTGATGATATATGTCATGAGATGTTAGCATATATTTATGATGAGATATGTGATGAGATGCTAGCATATATGGGATGAGATATTGATTTAACCGTACATGATAGGTGGATCCGGCTAACATGCCATTTCCTATTGGCTTATTTCACCTGGGTTACTCATTCCTGTTAAGATATTTGACGTAGCATAACCGTAAGACTATTATTTTGGTTATGGTTTTGATTTATAGCCAAGCCTGTTATTTTCTGGGAAATTAAATAGGTATTACGGTGAGGGGCTACTATCTTTGGTAGTTGGAATTGGTTTGAAGAGTTTTATTTCACTTACTCACATTTTCTGTTTTTGTACCCCTCCAAGTTCTAGCAGCAGAGTTCCGTATCGACGAAGATTCGTGGCACTTTTCAGCACAAATGTCTTTTATGATGGTATAATCATTATCTCACCTTACTGTACTACACCTATGCTCTGTATCGCGTGTGAAATGGGTTCAGATTCGCTCACTGTGCACTCGTGTACTTAGGCACTTTTAGATTTTAATTTATTCACATTTTATATATTATCACACTTTATATTTTCATCACCTTCCAGGTGTCGACCAGCACAGCTCGATTCAGAGTCCTAGTGGACATTCCGGGTTGGGATGTGTCACTCAACCTTAAAGAGCAACTCCCTTCATTTTGCATATCCTTTGACATTTGGTATTTTGTAGTGATGTACTAATGTTTTTCATTAGGCTCTTATTTTGGCGTATGTAATACTTAAAAGACATATATATATATATATATATATATATATATATTTTATGTTTTGAAGTAATATTTATGTGGCAATGTCGTATGCATATACTAATTTAGAATTATGTTTTCCATTTTTTTAGTCAAATTATGTTTTTCATTTCCAATATTTATTGATTTAAAACATATTTTCTTTAACAAGTAACAAGTCGGGTCATATTACCTAATAATATTAACGGGTCGATTTCGGGTCGGGTCATATTACCCGTTTACTTTAATAGATGTCACACAACACGACCCGTTAAGATATTGTGTATATCACGAAAATGACACAACACGAATGCTAGGTCTAAGTGGAACTTTAGCAACAAGGTGCTCTAGTGATCTGTCATCAAATATATCTACCAAGAAATCTCCAAAGAGTAAGAAGTATCCATGCTCAATCATTTGCCCAACACTAAGCAAATTTTCATCTAGACCTGGTACAAGCATGACTTCTTTAATGTACCTTGGTCCAAACTTAGTGGCAATCACTAAAGTGTCTTTACCAGTGGCCTGAACCAATTCTCATGTTCCCATTTTTACCTTTGCAGTGACATTTGTATCAACATTAATAAGAAGGGACTCATGTGAGGTCATGTGGTTGCTACAAGCACTACCTAAATACCACACATCATTGTTCTTTACACTAAGACAGCATGGCATGCATAAAACATTGTTGCTTCTTCCTCCATATGATTTGCATAGTTGGTTGTCTGAAGTGTCTTGCCTCTGCAATCCTTTGCTCAGGGACCAAACCTGTCACATTTGTGGCACTTTGGCTTGTCTTTGGACCAACAAGGACCATAGTGGAGCTTATCACATATCTTGCAAGGACCCTTTGTTCCTTCATTGTGATTTTCCTTCTTGAAATTGTTTCCAGACTTCACATCCCATTTCTTCCACTTTTGTGGTTTCTAATTCTTCTTAAACTTGGAGTTTCCACCATGACATGTGTTTGTTTGCTCTCTGGGACTCACACTTAGGCTAGATAAGTCCTTTTCTGTAAGTTTCTTAGTATGCCTTTGCAATCGTTGTTCATGGGATTTCAAAGAGCCAATGACCTCTTGAAGTCCTATAGTCTCTGTATCCTTTATTTCTTCTATCACCTCTGCAATGGTATCATATTCTCTAGACAAACTATTCAAAAGTTTTTGTACAACTCTTTGATTAGTGATTTCTTCTCCGTAGGATTTCATTTGATTTACTAGCTCAAGCAATTTTGTTATATACCCAGACAAGGATTCATCATCTTGCATACGTGTATATTCAATTCCCTTCTAAGTGCTTGCAATTTTACAGATCATATCTTCTTATCTCCTCGAAATTCTTGTTGCAAAATCTCCCAAGCATCCTTGTAGTGCGATTCTGGGAAAAATATCATCGGAAGCTGCATTTTGAATCAGTCCCAACACCTTAGCATCTTTAGCGACACTCTCCTCCAGTGCGAGCTTCTGAGCTGCAGTAAGAGCACCACCTTCCTCCTTCACTGGTTTTGCGTAGCCATGTTCAACCATATCCCAGAACTTGTGCGATTTAAAAATCGTGCACATCTTGATTCTCTAGAAATCATAGTTGCTTCCATTGAAAATGGGAGCACGTAGCTTACTCATTCCAAATCCAGGCATAATAAGACTAAATCCACGAGATAGAGGTTACCTTCGTTGGATTTCCTCGATTTCGTTCTGATAAATACCATGTTGAAGTTCGAATCAGAGCTTATATTTCTTCCTAAATCTTGCTACCGCAAAAGAAGAAACTGAGAAGAAACAAGAATTGCAGAATGAAGCTCTTAGAGGAAGGTTTGTTACGGCTGCAATAGACATGACAGTGCACTCTGATGCGTGAATTACTTAACACACAAATTAAACCCTCTTGTTGACAATTGTAGTATAGATGTAAGTAGGGTATCGTTCTAGGCCGGGGATTAGGAGGGATTGCTAATCTATTCTAAATTAATTTAAAAATATTAAACAAGACTCAAGGACACAAAACTAGGCTAAAAACTCTAATAACTCGAAACACACTTAAAATGACTCAAAATAATGAAAACAATTAAATTAAACACTAGGAACTGAAATGGACGGAAATTAAATTAAAAGACTAACAATAAAGAAAACTAAATAAATAATATAATTTAATAATGGATGGGTGTTTGGTTTTGATGAAAAATAAATTAAACTTAATTAAATTACAGAATTGACAAAAACATGAAATTAAGGTGAAATGATAAATGACGGACTAGCTAGAGGGTTCTTCTCCACACATGTTATACTTGCATACAAAATGATTTCCAGTTGTTCTTTTAATAAATTGTAAATTTCAATACTCCAGATTAACCGTGAACAGCACTTTTTTAATCTTCAAGTTTTCCTTAAGTTATTGAATTGGACGGGAAAACGCATACACAATTCAAAACATTCTTCAAAAGTCCCCTACGTGAAAAGCACAATAGAGATACAATCAAAGATCATTAAACTTTGTGAAAACTATAAGCATTGACGAGGCATTCGTAACTATGAAAAGCATGATACTCTTGCCAAGAATTTACTTAACGTGATTGTGACTAGCAACCTTTACTACTTGTGAAAATAAGTTCATAACGATTAGGTGAAATTCACTTATATTCTAGCATCAAATTCATGCATGTAAATTAAGCGTGCACTCTCAACCAACATACACAAATCAGTTTTTATACGAACGGATAAGTAAATTGAATTCACAACTTATAAATCACAACTGAAGGTAATCAATTCATATTACAAATATAATCATGGTTTCGAATTAACCTCTAACCAACATAAATTTAATTACACATTATTAAAAACAGAAATAAAATAGAAGTTTTAGAAAGATTTAACCGAAAGTAAAACATAAGTTGGAAAGATTTAACCGAGAGAGAGAAGGCTTGCAGCTTCTGTCCACCTGACGTTGTCTCTGTCCTCCTCCCATCCGCGCTACTCTCTCCTCCCGTCCGCGCAAGCTTTCTGTTTTTCAAGGCTGCAAGGGCAGCTTTTTCTTCTCTGACCCTCTCTTGGCTGTCCCGTATATATTCCTCTGCATGCCTTCCAATCCCGTGCCTGCTGTCCTTTCCCACGCTGGTTCTCAAAACTCTCACGCTGCCCAAAAGGGCAGCTCCCTGTGCTCACCCTGTCCCTTGCGTCCCTGCGAGCTGCCCAAAGGCAGCTCCCCCTTTTTCCTCCTATTTTTATTCCATTGTTATGCCTTTCTTCCTGCCACAAAACATGAATCATGATGATGTTTCAAACATCATCATGATTTATCATTATTATTATTTTTTTAATTAATTTTATTTAAAAGCTGATCTACACAGACAGTTTGACGAATTTATTACATAAAATTTCACTTGTTCTATTTTTATTTTCTTTGCATAACAAATCCTATAAACACAAAAATAACGTAAATAGCTCAAAAATAAAAGAAACTAACTAAGAAAAGACGAGTGAATTCGAAGTAAAAATATATATAAATATGATCCGATCAAATACCCCCACACTTAACTTTTGCTAGTCCTCGAGCAAAACAAAGAAAATAAGAACAAGAAGTAACAAGAAAAACATTAGCTTCCCTCTATGTGACCCTCATAGAATTTCATTCAAGAAAACAAATCATCAAGAACCATAGCTAGCATCAAGGAACTAATCCAAGTTCATCTTCCTTATTCAAATATTAGCAGTAATCTTTAAATCATCCTTGAAGTGTAGTGTGTGAGATAGCCATGCTAATGCAATTTCAAGTTTTTATTTTTAAAATCATCATATGCAAACTAGCGACCTTCTCACGGGATATGCACTGAATCACACATGTGTTTAGTTTTAATGTGTTTTGCTCAAAGAATCAAATGTGAAATTTCTACCATAAGCTTGCATAAAGATCTCATCTCCACAATCATAATTGCAAAACTTAAATCAAGAGGACTTTTATTGGATGTAATGAGGCTTAGGGATAGGGTTATTGAAACGAAAGAATAGGAAAACACAAGTTCCAAGCTACATTGCAAGCAATTCTTTTGTTTAGATTTATAAGAACTCAATCTTTCCAACGATTCTTCTGAAACCTCCAATCACACCCTTAAACTGAAACTTTAAAAACATTATTTTTTTTTTCTTTTCTTCGTATACAATCTTTCTTTTTCTTTTTTTTTTTTTTTTTTTTTTTTTTTTTTTTTTTTTTTTTTTTAATACAAACATGAAATACCCCCACACTTATTTTTTTTGCCAAACACCTTCAAAGTACTTTACAAACATTTCTCATAAGACAATCTCACATTGCTCACTTGGAAAGGGTAAGGAAAAATGTTTCAGGTATAAGGGTAGACATATCTGGTGATAAGAAATAAAAGGCTCAACATACACGGCTCAAATTGGCAATCTAATGATATCAATTTTCTTTGGGAAACATGGTTCTTTGGACCATAGTGGTAAACCTAATGCCTCTATCATTTCCAAGTTCATGCAATCGATGACAAACATTTCGAAAGATCGTTACGCAAGTTCTAGAGATGTATCTCACATAAGTTCATCACACATGAAAGAATAGGAGTGTATGAAAAATGCACACACTTTCAATCGGCTCAAAAACTCACATAGGATGTATATGGTCACTAAATTCACATATGAAGCTTTAAGTCATACTTTAGTTTCACATTAACAAGGCTATGTGCATTTGGTTTTTCAAAGATGATCAAACATGTACAAAACTAACAAGAGAATTAGGAATTTCACAAAACACATGTTAACTAAGTTCTTGATGATCATGGTTCAAATTTGATCCAATTATATCATTGGGTCGGGAAACTAACAAAAATCTAATTCAAAACAATAAGGGAAACAAGACAATATTTTTAGATTTTTAAATTTTCCGATTTTTTATTTTTTATTTTTTTATTTAAATTTTTTTTTTTTTTTTTTTTTTTTTTTTTTTTTTTTTTTTTTTAAAAGAAAACAAAACTAATTAAGAACACAAAAAACAGCAACACAGAAACAAATGAAATTCTGGAGATTTCTACCCCCACACTTAAACTGGACATTGTCCCCAATGTCAGAAAACACTATAATGCAAATAAAAAAATAAAATAAAATAAATAAATAATAAGAAACAAAATAACGCAATTGGACTGAAAACTTCCCTAATTTGCAGTAAAATCAAGCGATGACCCCCAAGCTAAAATTCTGCAATCAACTTCAAGGGTGGAAATAACCAAAAGTTCCTGCAAAGAAAAGGAAAAATTCAGTTAAGTACGCAAGAAAATTAATTAAAAAAAATTGCAAACGAAAAATTGAAAATTACGATAAAAGATAATGAATAAAACTAATAAATAATCATTGGTCGTGCTTGTTGACTTTCCACAGCTTTCCTCTTGAACAGGGTGACACTTAGCTTTTCACTTGCAAGTGATGATTTTATGATATTGTACGGCGAAGCTTTGCTCTTTGGTTATGTTGCAGTTCCTTATTTGTTCTCCAAGCAGATGTGGCAGCTTCTCTAGTTCCTCAGTTCGGACTCCTTCCGCTGGGATGATTGTGCAAGCTGCATTCTTCTCTGCTTGTTTCTTCTGCACAACGGGCAGGCACGAGGGAAAGGTGTTGGTCCTTATTTCTTTCTTCAATCTTTCCAAGTGCCCACCTCTTGCTTTCTTTCTCCTTGTCCCTAGCTGAATTGTCTCCACATGCTTCGAGGTCTCATTTTCACCTCCCTTACTTGTCCCCCAAGTAGATGTGGTAGACAAAACGGAAGCATAAGATGAAGAAGATGAGTACTCGAGAGCAAGGCTAGGTAAGCAATCAGGAAAGGGTTCCAGGCAGTTGGCTCCAGATTGGAAGATTGATACCAAATGCTGGCTGATTGCTCTCTTTCTCCTTGTCGGAAAACAAAGACAAGGAGAAGGACATGGAGAAAGCATGATATGAGATACTCTTGCTTTCAACCTTTATGATATGAAATACTTTTGCTTTGAATGGGTTGTTCGCTGGAGTATCCCAAGGAATGAGGAACACAGAGTGACTCGAGAGGATTCTTTGGGAATGCATTTTCGGAGATGAAGAGGTGTTGAGAGGGTGTGCTGAGAGAGTGTGCTTTTGCTGTGGAAGGCGAAGGTAGAAACTTATAGGACTTGTCTTCACAACCGGAACTGTTCTCTCACTCATTGTCGGCAGCCGGTGGATGGGTGAAGAATACAAATTACGCGCTTTCTGACAAAGCTGCCCGTAATTTCCGCAAAGCTGATTCCTCATTGATATCTGTAATCGGCGCTTCGAGCTCTGAGCATCGTCGATTGTAGAGGTAGCATGTGACACGTGCGGATAAATCTGGAAAAGAAGATTTTCCCGTGGGTTGAAGCCCAGCTTTTGAGAAAGCTAGCGTGTCTTTGACTGTTGAATTTCCCTCTTCGATTTCTGAATTGGTGCTTCGACAAATTGCCCGAGATTTCCGCAAAGCAATTTGCGTGTGACAAGTGACGACACGTCTGGACAAATTGATCTTTTGAAATCCGGGGTTCGGCTCGTGGTTTCTGAGCAAGCCCAGCCTTTAAGAAATGAAACGCCTCTTTTGAGAAAAGAATCCGGCTTTTGAGAAAGGAAACTCCTCTTTTGAGAAAAGAATCAGACGTTTGAGAACGGAGCCCCGACTCTTCGATTTGCGAGAGGACGCTTCTCTGAGGAGCGCCTCTTTGATTTCTTCCTTTTTATAGAGACGTTAAGCTTGTTCCACAACACACTTGAGTACCCTCCTGTAAACACTCCCTTCTTGCACTTGTTTAATCTTGATCATTCCGACTCTCTTCTTTCTTTACCACCTCTGAAAAATGTCTGGCCCTTCTGATCGTCGTTTTGACTTGAACATTGGTGAAGAGGCAGCTCCGCCTTCACCAGACAACATATGGCGGCCATCCTTCATATCCCCTACCGGTCCCCTTACCGTGGGGGATTCGATGATGAAAAATGACATGACCGCTGCGGTGGTGGCCCGAAACCTTGTCACTCCCAGAGATAACAGACTGCTCGCAAGGCGGTCTGATGAATTGGCGGTCAAGGAGTCTCTGGCTCTCAGTGTGCAGTGTGCGGGTTCCGTATCCAACATGGCCCAACGCCTATATGCCCGAACCCGTCACGTTGAATCCTTGGTGGCTGAAATACAGAGTCTCAAGCAAGAGATTAAAGGGCTCAAGCATGAGAATAAGGAATTGCACAAGCTCGCACACAGCTATGCCACCAGCATGAAGAGGAAGATTGACCAGATGCAGGACACCGATGGTCAAATTTTACTTGATCATCGGAGGTTTGTGGGTTTGTTCCAACCGCATCTGCCTTCGTCTTCTGGGGCGGCACCGCGTAGTGAAGCTCCAACTGATCAACCTCTGCCGCCTCCTCCTTCTGTGGCCCCGCCGACTGCTGAAGCCCCGCCTACTACTGAAGCACCACCCGACCAATGAATACTATTAGTTTACATCATTGTAAAATATTTGTACTTTTTTTTTTTTTTTTTTTTTTATTTTTTTATTTTTTTTTTTTTTATTTAAATTTTTTTTTATTTTTTATTTTTTTTTTTTTTTTTTTTTTTTTTTATCATTAATTTTAAATTTTATCTTTTTTTTTTTTTTTTTTTTTTTTATATCATTTTTTTTTTTTTTTTTATTTTTTATTTTTTATGTAAATTAATGTAAAGAGACTTTGGTTAATCTTCCCCCACACTTAAACTAAATAACACAAACTCACAGAAATCAACCAAATAACACAACTAACTAAACAAAACAAAATGAAAGCAGTAAAGATAAGGGTGGAAGAATGCAAAGCTGATTGGGTTAGTGATTCCAAAGTCTCCCTTCGTTGAATGCTTGGGTTGCCTCCCAAGAAGCGCTTGATTTAACGTCTTTAGCCGGACGCATCTTTCCTTTAAATTTCTCTCGGCTCCATTTGAACCTAAAATCAAAGAAAGAAAAATAAATCAAATATCAAAAGTAAAATACACAAACACCAATATAAACATAAACAAAAACAAAAATAAAAGGATTAGCAAAGTTACTAATCCCCGGCAACGGCGCCAAAATTTGATGCGTGAATTACTTAACACACAAATTAAACCCTCTTGTTGACAATTGTAGTATAGATGTAAGTAGGGTATCGTTCTAGGCCGGGGATTAGGAGGGATTGCTAATCTATTCTAAATTAATTTAAAAATATTAAACAAGACTCAAGGACACAAAACTAGGCTAAAAACTCTAATAACTCGAAACACACTTAAAATGACTCAAAATAATGAAAACAATTAAATTAAACACTAGGAACTGAAATGGACGGAAATTAAATTAAAAGACTAACAATAAAGAAAACTAAATAAATAATATAATTTAATAATGGATGGGTGTTTGGTTTTGATGAAAAATAAATTAAACTTAATTAAATTACAGAATTGACAAAAACATGAAATTAAGGTGAAATGATAAATGACGGACTAGCTAGAGGGTTCTTCTCCACACATGTTATACTTGCATACAAAATGATTTCCAGTTGTTCTTTTAATAAATTGTAAATTTCAATACTCCAGATTAACCGTGAACAGCACTTTTTTAATCTTCAAGTTTTCCTTAAGTTATTGAATTGGACGGGAAAACGCATACACAATTCAAAACATTCTTCAAAAGTCCCCTACGTGAAAAGCACAATAGAGATACAATCAAAGATCATTAAACTTTGTGAAAACTATAAGCATTGACGAGGCATTCGTAACTATGAAAAGCATGATACTCTTGCCAAGAATTTACTTAACGTGATTGTGACTAGCAACCTTTACTACTTGTGAAAATAAGTTCATAACGATTAGGTGAAATTCACTTATATTCTAGCATCAAATTCATGCATGTAAATTAAGCGTGCACTCTCAACCAACATACACAAATCAGTTTTTATACGAACGGATAAGTAAATTGAATTCACAACTTATAAATCACAACTGAAGGTAATCAATTCATATTACAAATATAATCATGGTTTCGAATTAACCTCTAACCAACATAAATTTAATTACACATTATTAAAAACAGAAATAAAATAGAAGTTTTAGAAAGATTTAACCGAAAGTAAAACATAAGTTGGAAAGATTTAACCGAGAGAGAGAAGGCTTGCAGCTTCTGTCCACCTGACGTTGTCTCTGTCCTCCTCCCATCCGCGCTACTCTCTCCTCCCGTCCGCGCAAGCTTTCTGTTTTTCAAGGCTGCAAGGGCAGCTTTTTCTTCTCTGACCCTCTCTTGGCTGTCCCGTATATATTCCTCTGCATGCCTTCCAATCCCGTGCCTGCTGTCCTTTCCCACGCTGGTTCTCAAAACTCTCACGCTGCCCAAAAGGGCAGCTCCCTGTGCTCACCCTGTCCCTTGCGTCCCTGCGAGCTGCCCAAAGGCAGCTCCCCCTTTTTCCTCCTATTTTTATTCCATTGTTATGCCTTTCTTCCTGCCACAAAACATGAATCATGATGATGTTTCAAACATCATCATGATTTATCATTATTATTATTTTTTTAATTAATTTTATTTAAAAGCTGATCTACACAGACAGTTTGACGAATTTATTACATAAAATTTCACTTGTTCTATTTTTATTTTCTTTGCATAACAAATCCTATAAACACAAAAATAACGTAAATAGCTCAAAAATAAAAGAAACTAACTAAGAAAAGACGAGTGAATTCGAAGTAAAAATATATATAAATATGATCCGATCACACTCACACATTCATTCCAACGGAAACATTCTTTTTTCATTATAGTCAGCAATATGAGCATGACACTCGTCATCTATTAGAGACACAAGTCCTACAAATATTGATCTAATCAAGACCCTACACTTGTCCAACCTAATTCAAAACAAACCCTAGCTGTTAAGGAATAAATTCAACCAGTGAAGAATTTACATTTCAACATGGACAGCAATTTGTTGGGCAACAGGTTTGGGTTTTATGGTCTCTCAAGTCTTTCAAGCCAAACAAATGCAGTAACGTTCAACATTCAAATGTTGTCCTCTTGTTCCTCTTAACATGAGAACCTTCACTTCGTCTCAGTTCAAAAGCAATAACACCCATTTCCAATTTTTGGTTGGTTGATCCAAAACTTCCTTGAGCATTACAATTGCACAAATCTGCCCTGCTCCCACATGAATATGTAGAAATAAAAACCAAACCTCGGGTAAATTTCAAAAGCTCCACCGGTCTAACTGCACTTTAGCTTCAGCCATGTCTTTCTGTGCCTTCTTTCTCCTATAGAATATAGGGCAGTCCCGACTGGAAGAATACAAAATAAGAGTTACATACAAAGCAAGCATGCATCCGTGCATTTGGAGTTTTGCAATGTACATATTCCAACTCCAAATGCATGAATATGTTCCCAAAATACCCACAGGACAAGATAACAATATATACTAACGTACAAAAATCACTCAAACTCAGTCAACTACAATACCTTGTGCAGAGCACATCTTGATGTAGAGAGCCTTGGCACTCTTGGCACTGTGTCCATAACCGCCCAAAAAGCGTCTCTAGCTCAGACACTGCAACATTCCACAAAGTTGAGCACTTTGGTCCAAATATAAATGAATTAAAAACAAAAATTTAGCATAAAATACATTTATGATATTGATTCATACCATGAGCCACTGTTTTGCAATAGAGTTCAGCTTCTCTTCCCTTACAGTGTGAGCAAAGAGTATGGTCCGACTTGCTAAGAATAACAAAATATTAATAAGCTTTTCAAATTCACCCCTCTAAAACCTCAAAGATGCTAGAAAGAGTCTTTGATTGCTTAGAGTTATGTTCTTCTGTATACTATAAAAAGTTTCAGAGATTATGGACCTCTCAAGTTTCAGAGTTATGCCAAAGATGCGTACTTCATCCTTAAACGGTAATCTTAACCTCTCATCATAACATTTTTCGCAAATAGGGTAGGACTATCCAAAGTCCCTAAAGGTTGACCCATAAGATTTTGACAAGATGTTTGTGAGACTTCATGTCCTACAAATGGATCAAAACCTACCACTAAAATTGCAAACGTGATAACCTGCTGTGTGCTTTGGTACTTACTAGTCATCATAGAGGTCCTTTTTGTGTCCAACGCTTAGGTGGGTAAATTCAAACCGTATGATGATAAACAACACTTTTAAGTTCAGTTCAGTTCCGTTTATATACTGATCAGGCCTACCAAGAAAAGCACTCATTTAAAGTACAATAAAGTCAGTATATACTTGTACCTAAGTAGAGCTTTGCAGCCAACGCATGTGAGTTGTTTCTTTGCAAATCTCATTATTCCACTGTTTGCAGGGGTGGAGATTGAAATAGATCTTGTGTGGCTTCCATGGAGAAGTTCCTTGCTAGCATTCTTCAAGATGGGCTCAAAAAGTCTTAAGAGTGGCTGTAAGATGAAAATGTACCGAAGCATGTAACAAAATAAAGTATATTATAAAATACAGTATTAAACTCACTTTTAGCTTGCCAAACTGGAAATAATAGCAGCAAAAACTTTACCTTGCTAATTTGATTTTCAAGATAGTATTGAGGATCTATGGGAATGTTATTTTCAAGCACATAGATGGGATCCTCTGACTTCTCGTAAGCCTGATTGTCATATATCCATTAATATTCATACCCCAGCCTAAAGCATTTGCAGTGAAAATATATGAAAAATTCTACAAAAGGATTACCTTGGCACCTTTTGCAGCTTTAATAATGACATAAGGCACCCGATCCCCAACATTTGGAGCAGTGGCAGCATCTCGCTGTGAATGTCAAATTGAAGAAGGATAGGTAAGAGATGAGGTACCTTATTTGATAGTCCAAAGACGAGAGCAATTTACTAGGACATTCAGATAGGGAATATATTGAACAACTATAGCTAGTTTAAACAAAGTTGAACAGGAATGAATAAAGTTTTTATCTTAAAGAATGTTCACATTCCTGTGTCATAAGCAATCCATTCACGTGTTCCAGCCTGCTAAAGTGATCAGGAATCCTATTGTGCCTCCTAAGGTTCATTTTTGGACATCAATCATAGCTCATGCAAGAGAAAACATTCATTATTATGTAGAAATAAGACCCTGTTTATCCGCCTCCTTGCTGGAATTTTGTGCAAAAAGGAGGTGTAATCTTTTGCATGTGCTTTGGGGCTGTGGTGGTGGCTGGTTGAGATTGCAGGGGTTAACTGGGTTACCCATCAAACATAATTTGTAACAAGTATGGCCTCTAGTAGAGGGCTAGAGTCCTGTAGAGTTTTGCAGTCCAGGCGGTTTATTGGGTAATTCAGTCGCGACAAATAGACAAATTTATTAGAATTATTGTGGGGATGAAGAGAACACTTAGGAAAGAGTCGAGTTTGAAGCATCTTTGTGTTTCTCTTTCTAGCCTTCAGGCATCTCTCATTTTCTTAACCAAGAAAAAAGAAAAAGTATCGTCGTTTACTTAACTTTATAAAGATTGGAAGTGCTACCGTGATTTTCAGAGTTGTATGACAATGTCTTACAATATCAAAGAAGTAGCATGGATTTGTTTTCCATGAGTATCACCTCAGTGGTGGACACCTTGTTCCCCTAGTCTAGTATGTGTTTTAGAGCTCATTAAAAAATAATAATAAACAAAAAATAATAAGCTCAGCATTTGCCCTAGGAGAAACACAAAACAAATATCTAAAGGGAAACAAGAATTTGGTAACTAGGGATGATTGTTTAATAAATGAGAAATCTAGCAACTTCCTACGCATATATGTGGAAAAAAATATCAAGAAGAAAATAAAGTCAAGGACGCATTTGCCCCTCATCGTCTCTTCTAATTATTTGAGATCTTGGTTAATTATATGTATTCTTTCAGCTTATGGAATCCTGAAGCAGAAAAGTCAGGAAACGTGTGGCCCAGTGGAGGAAGGCATGTCTCTCTAGAGGAGGTAGACTCATTCGTATACAGAAATTGTACGTAGTAAACTTATCAAGCAGGTTGGCTAAAACTTAATTCCTTAAATAATTATTATTTAAGCTATGGGTTTCTTAGGGTAATTCTCGTGGCATATCTATCATATAAGTTTTCATTTTGTTCTTGCTTTCGGAAAAGGGAAACTCTCTCTCATATATTTCTTTCATAGAATAGTTCAATAACTACCTTAAAAATGCATTTACAACTTGAAACATCACTAAAACTATTGAATTTCAGTCGGATTTCAAGTTGGAGCAAGAAAATAGAGATTGGTACAAAATCCGGTTGTAGCCATACCCACAACTCCATATAAACCAATAGCAGAGAACTGCAAAAAGCGGATAAAAAATGAACCAACTAAAACAGCTAAAAACATAATTTGATTTCAAAGTAGTATGACTGACCCAATTCATAAATTTCAACCAATTGCACATGCGAATAATCTCTTCTTTTCAGAGTAACAGAGATCATAGTAACTGACTCATTTGAATTTGCCACCATACAAGGTAGGTTAAAAGTACTACCTTGGGCTAAAAAATGGGAGGCTTCCACCCCAAAAGACTGAAACAATTAAATTTTATGCCAACTGCATACAATCAAATAATGGCAACAAGCATTTTTCTTAGGTTTTTTTTTTATTTTTTTATTTTATTTTATTTTATTTTTTATTTCTAGAAGCATTTCTTTTATAAGAAGGAAACAAAAAATTTAAAGCAAATTACGTCAATGCTGCATACCTTGCGCATACGTTCAGCAAGTTCAACATGAGCTGCCTTTACTCCATAATCATCCCCCGTTTTTGTAAGACCCTGCAAAATTGTGTTTGAACATACCAGGTCAACCTTCATTCATCAGGGAAGTGCTAAACAAACTTTCGTTGTAAATTTACTCTAAAGGAGAATAAAATTCACCGAACTGGCACAAGCATGACACAAGTACATGGTGAGGCCTGAGCTGAAGTTTCTTAAGCTCATCAGGTACCACAACACAAATACAAAATAAGCAAAGAACGAAACAAAAGATGGGCTTGAACTTGGAGCGGTCCACTCAACATTGTTTTCCTTTGAAAACAAATATTTTCAACAAGCAAAATCATTTTTCTTACATAATTTGAATATTCAATCATAACAAAAGTAAAATCCAATATAAATTCAAACACCAAACAAACCAAAAGACTAACATCAAGTAATAATAGGTTGTGGGTCTTGCCACACCTGGTTTTGGCTATTTGTCAGGGCATAAATACGACAGGATTATAAAATTCGTGTCAGCATAGGCTAGACACAGAGCACGAATTGCCCCACTATAAATGGGTCGGGCCAACGTGCAGCAGCCCATTGACACTTGCAGAGTTGGGCAAGAACCAAGGCACAAAGCAATGACAGCTACAGCACTATTTTAGCAAGAAAATATTCCAACCTTAGTGATAACCAAAAGAGACAAATCCATGCGATTCATGAGAAGATCTGAGATGGTATTCTTGACATACTGGACTGCCCCAGGAATATCTCTATCAATCAGTATTTTGTGCAGGCATTCATTTACCAGGTTTTTGACCAATAAGCAATTGTCTCTTCTTACGGTTTCAATTCCTGTCATCGATGGATGCGAAATAAGCGACATATTCAACAAAACACTGGAAGATGATAAGGGGGTTGAGAAATTCCGATTAACCTTTAGTGTCCATTTTGTCAAACTTGCCAGGATTTGTCCACAATAAACCAGCATATCTCTTCTTGCTAATCAGAAGATATGGATGATAAACCTTCTCAAATTCAAGTTTGATAGGCTTCATGATACAAGATAGCAAATTAAAATCAAAGAATGATAAAAATCAGCTACAAAAAATACACAACAAAATAAGCATCAAAGGACGAATTACTATCATGTCACATTCATGGTAAAGTCTCATAGCTAAATAACCATTATAAAAATTACCCTACACATAAGATAATGAAAGAACCAACAAAATCTGTAGGGCTTTACAGCTTTACGAAAAAGGGCATTAACCTCACCCGACCCATTTTGCCCCTCCTTTTCACCACAAATAAATACAATTGACAAGAAGTAGTCTACTTAATAAGGTTTCAGCCTTGTCATCCCCATTATTTCCAGTAACACTTGTGTGAAAAAAATTAGTTTATGGCACATCAATACCCTCTCTCTATAATCTTACATATACTAATCACTGAAATCATTTCACCAAAAGATTAGTATGTAAGGTTTATATAGTCTAGAAAAATTCCATATTTATCAACTTCGATTTTCTCTAGTCACCTTCATTCCAGCTTGAAAGTATTTATTAAGATGTTGTCAAGAAGTTTCTGTACATGCATGTGTGTGAGAGGTTTATCAGAATCTCTAGTTTAGCACTATACTAAAGAGCAAACAAAGATATGAGTTTAAGAAACCAATTAAACAAGAAATAAAGTGGCATCAACTCCTACTTTTATGAAAGTTCCACTTATGTATTCAGCAGCTTCTCTCCCCAAGTCCATTGCTGCTTCAACTGTGGGAACCCCAAATTGCACCATAACTGAGTCTGTGTCCCCGTATATAACCTAAAGTAATACTTTATTGTCAAATTATTATAGGATAAAGGCAGAATAAAAAGGAAAAATCATTGATATCATGCATGAAAAGAAACAGCAATTGGATAAATTTATTAATGCATACATAGTATACATGTAGTGTCGCATCCCGGCCCGGGCCCCCACCACATCCCAGGCTTTACTCCACCGTAGCACGATATTGTCCGCTTTGGGCCCCGACCACGCCCTCACGGTTTTGTTTTTGGGAACTCACGCGAGCAGAATTTCCCAATGGGTCACCCATCCTGGGAATGCTCTGGTCCCTTTCTCTCTTAACTTCGGAGTTCCTACGGAACCCGAAGCCAGTGAGCTCCCAAAAGGCCTCGTGCTAGGTAGAGATGAGAATATACATATAAGGCTTACAGGATCCACTCCCCTGAGCGATGTGAGATGTTACATGTAGCACTAGAAATGTGAAGCGTATATAATCATCTCAATAAAATGAGATTTATTTTTTCAAATATCCATGTGTATTCACTCTTTTTTTCTTGACATCATATGCTCGTACTGTTAAAATTAATTTGCAATTTTTGACCAGTTACTTGATATGTGATGAAGATTATAATATGATAAGGGAGCATAGAACTTCAATAAAGACTGACCATTAAACACCAAAAAGACCGAAAATAGAAACAGTGGCCAAGCTAAGGTTAGTTAATCAACTAAAAAATAATACATCCTCCAGCTACTTTCCAATAAAATAAATTTTTAAAGCCTAAACTCCAAAAAGATGAACATTTGACTTTTTTTTTTAATTCTTTTATGAGATCATTTGACTTGATTTCATAACAAATGATTTATTAGAACTAATTTCAAGTTTAAAAAAATTGATACAGAATAAAGAACTATAAAAGGAACAGAAGCACAGCCACGTTTTCCACTGGAAACGCAGATCATGGCATTCAAGTTATTGGAAATCTACCTGACATGCCAAGACAAATAACAAGAAAAGTGCTTCTCCTAAAAGAAATAAATAATAGCAAAAAAATAATTAAAAGGTCACACAATACTATTATCAGTCTTTAGTCTAAAGCCTCGAACTACTATAAATTTCAGTGACTGTCCTATCTACAAAAGGTCACGCATATAAGACCCCGTTAGGTCAACCCAACCAAACCCACTTCAAAAATCAATAGCACCCAATAAAAGAGCAAAAGAGACCTTCCATCCAATCTAGCAAGAAAACCACCCTAAATAGGGCTTGCAGACCCAAAGTAGAAGCGAAAACGAAGAAGGAAAGAGCCTCCATATGGGTTGTCATGAATGGGCCTACACTATGAGAGTCCTAGTGCATATGATATCAAAAAGGAAAAAAGAGTTAATGTTAACATATAGCTCTAATTGTGTGGCTAAATAAGAGTCCTACCACATAGTTTATATTTTACGCTATGCGAAGAAGACCCTTCCAGGAGAAGCCGTAAAGAAGACCAAGGAAGAACAATACTATAGTAAATTAACATAGGCTTCCAACAATTACAAACCCATTACTAAGAAAATGTGAGCTGGCATACCTCAGCATTGTGTTCATAGCCTTTAAGTGTGGTAAATTTGTCATTTACAAGGTTCTTTGTGTGCTCAATCATCTGTCGACCTTTACAAAACCACATAACATTAGGCACATCCCAACAAGTTCAGTACATCATAACGATTCTGTTTGAAACATACCATAGCTGGTGACACTTGATGATATCTCTAAACATGGTAACTGGCCAACAGTAGCTCCAGTAAACCCATATACGGAATTGGCACTTACCTGGATTAAGGGACAAATGAATATATGTATACTTATAAGTAAAATTACATGCATACGATTAGTTGCAAAACTATTCGATAAAGACAATGGTGAATGTAACAGTTCAGAATATACCTTTAAGGCCAATTGTCGACCATCAAGCACTGCCTTCTCAAGTGGATCTTTTGCTTCCTAGAACAAAAAAAATGATATCAGCCCCAAAAAATTGGTGGTTCATAAAATTGCATGCACCTGTCCACATTTTTCTTTCCAAAACAGTGGGGAAAAGCCATTGTATACATAGTAAAAGTAACGTACCTTCAAATCCGCTTTTGCTCTCTTCCGAGCAGCTAATAATTCTTCAAGAATTTCAGGAAGTATTCCCTGGAAAGCATATTGCAATCTTATTAACATAATTGATTTACTTGATGAGATGAAGTTATTATTTGTCATACAGATAATTAAATAAAAAAAATTCAAAACTAGGGATAGTTGTTGATTAAAAAAAACAGAAAAAACAACATTGAGGAATATAAAATAAATACAACCTTCTGCAAATTGGATTTAACAAATGTTTCTCCAGATGGAGTTTTGTTGACACATTCTGGAGGGATATTGAGTTTGCGAACATCTTCAGGTGTCACCTTCACAGAAAAAAAGGGATACCATTTTGGCCAAATGTTTCTCAGCATGAGCTTCTTTGATGTTAGAAAAAGAAATCAAAATAAAGGAAGGACATATTACAGAGAAAAACGTCAGGAGAATTACCAAGTGAAATTGCATATTTGATGTTAGACTAAAAAATCAATTCCAAAGTTACAGAAAAGGCAGATGAAAGAAAAAATGTCAGGAGACTTACCAAAGTGCAATAGCATAGATTATAGGCCATCATGATTGATGGATATAAAGATGCAAAATCCAAAGTGGCAATTGGCTTTTCATAGAATCCTGCCTTCGCTTCCAAAACCTGGATTTGTAAACCATTAATATCAAAGCCCATTTGATGTCTCATGCCATTTAAAGCTGGTATGAGGAACAAAACGAAAATATCAAATGCACAAGGAGAGAAACCCGATATAGTAAGTTCCAGGTTAGGAAGCGCAAGTTATGTACTCTGTGAGTCTGCTACAACACATACATTCTCCTGAATATCCTCCACTTTATAACCAATCAAGAAAATGGCTCTAGGTTCAAACAGTGGGAGGGAACCGTACGTTGGCAAAGGACTAATATGTTGTATTGTTAACAATTACTGTTAAATATAAAATAATGCTAACAACAATGCTTGTTGTATTAAGAGTATTAGTGTTACAATATTCACCCTAGGCATCTGTGCTCAACTCTAAAAACTAAAAATGGAAAATTAACTGAAACTCACTTTCCATGTATTTAATTATATATACACAAAATTTTCTCAGTGCAGGACATCCAGAGTTTTATAAAGCCCAAACAAGGAGCAGATCGACACGGAAAAGGGGGATTGATGCAGGAGCCATGTTCAAAAGTATTAACAAGTGAATGTCTTTCTAGTTTCTTATATAACAACAGCAATTTACACATGCATGTGCAGGTTCATTGTCTTTGAGTTTCTGTGTATGTCAAAATGTACGAATTCTGAATTTCCAAGTACATTATTGTGGATCTTTCCAGATTAATTTACCCATTGGCCTATAAAAGGGACTATTTTGTAAGCCCTTAAAATCAGAGTTCTGTGATTTTCACCCAACTCTTCTCACTGTCCTACATCAGGGACGGGCGACCTGCCAGGAATTAATTTTATGATTTAGCTCTATTGACTAGCTGCGAGTTTTCATGATACGTTTGTTAGTTTTGATCTATTTTTCCGACAGTGTTGCTTAGTTAGGGTAAAGAACATCTTAATGGAGGTAAGATTTAGGATCTAACTCTAAAGTTTTGGGCAGCCACCACACATGCATGCAAACAAAACTACACTTAATAGGCTGAAACACCTGCCCACCAAAGACAATTTTATATTTATACAACCAGGCAGAATGTTTATAAACAATTTGACAACAAGAAATTCAGAAAGAGAGTATAAGATCTGATCATAAACGTCAAACACCTTCCCCACCCCTAACCCACTTTGTCAAGAGAATGCAGTTATTTAAAACAGCAAGCATGATAATGACATGTTGAGCATTCATGAACTTACAGTGGCACCTTCATACGTTCCTTGCTCTGATCCAGCCTTTTTAACATATGGA
Source organism: Malus sylvestris (assembly GCF_916048215.2). Lineage (NCBI taxonomy): Eukaryota > Viridiplantae > Streptophyta > Magnoliopsida > Rosales > Rosaceae > Malus > Malus sylvestris. Next base: position 393,339 of record NC_062260.1, on the reverse strand, counting down.
ATAAGCAGGTTCTTTTGCTTTGCCTTCCTAAGAAGCTGCGAAAGGACCTGAAAAAGATTTCGTTGATGCATTAAATCTCTTCACAGCTGAACTATTGTGCTTTTCACAGGTATTCATTTGCAAAACTAACCTTGATGCTCTGTCCTCTGGAAAGAAGAAATGACATTGGAACACCTGTCACTCTAGCCATCTCTACATAATTGTAAATATACATCAGTTTGTCCAAAAGCCTTTGTGGGAGGTAAGCATCCTGCAATGAAACATCAAAGTTGATTACTTGTGCCACATAACTTGCAGATGATTGTCTTTTATTTGACGTTTAACTGTTAATATTCTTGTCAATATTACGCGTCTATGGAATGGAATACAGATACAGTATGATACAATGTACAACAAATCCATAAGAACTATGATCAGGATACCAAGAATGGAATACAGATTCACATTCACTAATTCCATTTCCATTATTCCTTTCTGTATGCCCTCTCCGTATGAGATGTAAAAGCCAGAAACCCCCAACCTACTTCATGATTAAGAAAAAAAAATATCTGCTCCCTTTCTCAAAACTTTTGCTTTTGTCTTTTCTTTTTTCATATTGTCCAACTAAACGACAATTACATTCAATTGCAATCGCTACAACAACAACAACAAAGCCTTATCCCACTAAGTGGGATCGGCCGTATGAATCCTAGAACTCCACTGAGCTCGGTTTTGTGCCAAGTCTTCCGTGAGGTCCAAGTACTTCAAGTCTTTTGTTAGATTCGTTTTCCAAGTCTTCCTGGGTCTTCCTCTACCCCTTTGGCCCTGAGCTTCTATCCCTTAATCGCATCTTCTAACCGGAGCGTTTGTAGGTCTTCGTTTCACATGTCCAAACCACCTTAACCGATTTTATCTCATCTTATCTTCAATTTCAGCTACTCCTATTTTACCTCGGATATCCTCGTTCCTAATCCAATCCTTTCTCGTGTGTCCACACATCCAACGAAGCATTCTCATCTCCACTACGCTCATTTTGTACACGTGTTCATGCTTGACTGCCAACATTTCATGCCATAATAAAATATGTCCTTGAGTTTTAGTGGCATACGACGGCTGCACAACACACTCAGTGCGCTCTTCCACTTCATCCATCCAGCTTGTATTCTATGGTTGAGGTATCCATCCAATTCTCCGTTCTTTTGCTAGATCCAAGATAACAAAAGCATTCACTCTTTGGTACTTCCTGATCTCCAACCCTCACCCCTAACTCATTTGAACCTCTGTTCCCACTACACTTGCACTCCATATACTCTGTCTTTGACCTATTTAGGTGAAGACTTTTCCATTCCAACATTTCCCGCCAAATGTTAAGCTTTGCATTTACTCCTCATGGGTTTCATCTATGAACTCTATCATATGCGTTTTCCAAATCTATAAAGACCATGTGCAAATCCTTTTTCATATCTTTTTATGTCGTTCCATCGATCTTCATAAGAGATAGATTGCCTCCATGGTCAAGTGCCTTGGCATGAATCCGAATTGATTGTCTTAGACTCATGTCTCTTGCCTCACTCTATGCTCAATTACTCTCCCAAAACTTCATTGTATGACTCATTAACTTAATACCCCTATAGTTCATGCAATTTTGTATGTTCCCCTTATTCTTGTAAATAGGCACCAAAGTGCTTTTTCACCGCTCGTTTGGAATCTTCTTCATTTTTAAAATCTTATTGAAAAGGTTTGTGAGCCATGCTATAGCCGTCTCTCCCAAGACTTTCCACACTTCAATCGGTATATCATCTGTACCCACTGCTTTTCTATGCTTCATTTTTTCAAAGTTACAACCGCTTCTTCCTTCTTGATTTGGCGGTAGGAGTAATTTCTATACTCTTCTGAGTTACTCAACTCTCCCAAAGGAGTACTCCTTTCATGTCCTTCATTGAAAAGATTATGAAAATAACCTCTCCATCTGTCTTTAACCGCGTTCTCTATAGCTAAGAGCATCTCCAATGAAGATCCTAAATGGAGTCCCTACAACCGTATATTCCCTAAATATCAATGTATTAAAAGCGTGAGGTGTGGGCGAGGCGTACGAGGGATAGCCCAGCCTAGGCGTGAGGTGTGAGGCGAAGCCTCATCGGACCTAAATTTTTTAATTTATACACTAAGCGTACACATATTATATTAAAAAAAAAAAGATTATTAATCAATTATCATCCTGAGCACACATATATTATAAACACACATATATATATATATATAATAGAGGATGAAAAGCACTATGAGCACACATATAACAATGCACGCAGACGGCACACACATCCATTATATAAAAAATAAAAATCAGAAAACAAGACAGAGAGATGATAGTGCAAGGAAGAGGTATGAGGTAGTTAAAACCCTACCCAAAATTTGGGTTTGGGAGTAAAAAAATAAAATAAAATAAAATAAATAAATTAAAAAAAAATCCCGAGGCACGCCTAGGCGGCTTCGGCGACGCCTTCTTGCGCCTTCCGCCCACTCCCTGAAAATAGAGGCGGCAACCCTCAAGCCCAGCCTCACAGGGCGCCTAGGCGCGCCCTGAGGCAAGCCTTTTAAAACATTGCTAAATATAGGGACAAATGACTTCTAATGGGTCAGAATTGAAGTCCTCAAAGTATCTCAATACATAAGGACTCGCCGGATACCTCAAAAGAATCCTCAAATATGAGGACTACATATAGGGACTCAAATAGTGGACTCTGTATTAATTTTGAGTGGGGAATGGTGTTGCTCTTTATGTTTTTTTCCTTGTTTTTTGAACCCACCCAAGTGGGGCAACTTCTCATTTGCCTTTTTTTTTAATTCTTGAAAAATCAATGGTGGAGATAGTTTTTTATTTTTATCAATGGTTATAGTATTTTAATGAAATGAATAATAATTTTTTAATATTATTCTTTTAGGGACCCAAATATTTGGGGATTATACTATAAGGAATTTCCATTGTAGACAATATTCTTTTAGGGACCCAAATATTCCTCTAAAACTCCTAAATGAGTCCTCAAAGGTGGTGGTGGGAGTCCCTAAGGACGGACTCCCATTGGAGATGCTCTAAAACATTTCCTTATCAGCCTTGATGCACCTTACTTTGTTCAAGTCTCTTGTCTTCCTTTCCCTTGCTCTAACTAGTTTATAAATATCCAACTCTCCTTTGATATCTAATGTCAAAAGCCGCTAGCTTCGCTTTTCTCACAGCTTTCTTCGCCTCCTATAGTTGAGGTCTCCATCTAATTCTCCGTTCTTTTGCAAGATAGATCCTAGGTAACGAAAGCGGTCGCTCTTTGGTACTTCCTGGTCTCCGATCCTCACCTCTAACTCATTTGGGCCTCCATTTGCCCTGAATTTGCACAATTTTCCTTCTCTATTTTATACCTTTCACAATTTTCATCGATTCTATCATTGTATAAGGCTTTACAACATTCTTTGTCAGCCTTAACCTTTGCATGTACCTCCACCTTCCACCACCAAGATTCCTTTTGATGTGAAGCAAAACCCTTTAACTCTCCTAACACCCCTTTTGCAACTTTTCAGATACATCTAGCCATGGAATCCCATATTTGGCTAGTGTCCCCCTTTGTATCCCAAATGCAATGGGTGAGTACTCTCTTTGAAATTGAAATGTTTTTCTCCCTTTAGATTCCACCATGTAGTCCTTGGACACTTCAAGGTCTTGTTCTTTCTCCTATCTCTTTTGATATGTACATCCATGACCAACAAGCAATGTTGGTTAGCCAGGCTTTCTCCCGGTATAACTTTGCAATCCTTACAAGTTATACGATCCCCCTTCCTCATTAAAAGGAAATCTATTTGTGTTTTTGATGACCCAATCTTGTAGGTGATCACATGCTCTTCTCGCTTCTTAAAGGTGTTGGCTAAAAAGAGATCATATGCCATTGCAAAATCCAAAATGGATTCCCCATCCTTGTTTCTCTCCCCAAAACCATGGCCATGAAAACTTCCGTAATCGCCCGTCTCCTTGCCCATATGTCCATTTAAATCTCCTCCTATGAATAACTTCTTCATCTGAGATTCAATCCCAATCGCTAAACTTACTATAATATGATTATCTAAACTAATTGTGTAGGAAGAGGACCTAACAAGCATCTTACTGTTGAGAAAGCATGGCCCCCTAGAAAGCTTTATGAGCAAACTGAGTTAGCATCTATCTAATTATTGAGGCTGCCTCAAAAAATGCAGAAGTGGACAAGAAGTCCACAAAAACTAAAGAACAAACAGTGAAACAAAAATAAAAACCCCCTAAAAGAAAACTAAGATATAACTAATAGCAGCTTTCCAATCCAGAAACGAACTTTCTCCCATAACACCTCTGCTGTTACCTACAAAATATTCAAAAATCATCCTATTTCTTTCCTTCCAGATTACCCATAACACTTCCAAAACTATACATGCCTATAAAGGCTTTGCTTGCTTCCCCATCCCTGATGGTTTATGCTTCTCTGACAAAAAAAGCAACAGAGGCTGCATCTCATGCCATGGCTCTGGGATTTGTAATGACACTCTTCTGCATATATTGTGATAACAGCTCTACCATTATGTTTGCTTAGGATACTACTCAACACAATCGCACTTCTTTAGGCAAGCTGATATGTTTCAAAATCCTTTCAATTTTCCTTCCCATGCTCCAGCTTGAAACAGAGTGTTAGATATTAGTGTCCATTAACACCTTTGCCAATGCCCCATAAATATTCTCATATAAATATAAGTGCTTGGCCTCTCATTTGACATGCAATTACATCAGTATTTTTCTATTACCACAAACTAAACTATGTACCCAAGAAAGTAAAATACTAAACAATCTCAGGGATTACTTTCATTACAAATTTCATCACAGTAACAAATAACAGGTAGTAGATGTAACTTTTCTGCAACCTTCATATGTTATAAAGAACTACTCCTGAAGATTATATAAGGCAGATAAGTTGGAAGAATCAAAATAATTAAATACATACTTTCAGACAATACACAGCAAGTCGCCTCCTAGTTTCCGCATTCCCGTTCTGAAGATCAGATATAATTGAATGGTGGACATCCTCTTTCTGCACATGATTTAAAAGTTGCAATATATTAACGACAATGACTCATTACTTCCCCCATTCAATTAAAACGGTCAAACAAAGAGACTATTGGATGATTTTTTATGGCAGCTGTATGAGCAAAAGATAAAATAAGAAACTAATTAACAGTCACAAACTCAGAATTAAGAAGTCTATCCCATTCATTCCTGGAAACCAACAAGAATGAGCCAAAGACTCTAAGAAGATATTTTAACAAATAAATAAATTAGCAAGGTTTAAGCAAGGTTTAACGTGGATGTCCTCATAGAATGTAAAAGAGAAAAAGTGGGCCTAGAAGTTGGGAAACATGAGAAACAAAGGAAGCACTACTGACGAGAATAACTTTACCCAGCAAAGAAAGTTGGTGGATTTCATGTTTGATGAGATATCTTTCAGTAATGTTCCAAGAAGAATTTTCCAGAGATTTAGTACCTAACATAATTACATTTACCCACTTACAGAATAGGTAACTATCATATATAATAGCAATTGACTCAAATTCAATTATGCCCCAGGATAAGACCAAATGGAGGACCAGGACTCCATCTGACACCATATAGTTACGACGAGGCTATGCTTGTGTCTTCTTGATACAGGCTGTGTTGGCAACCCATATCTGTCAGTTTGATGCTTGGGCACAATACAACATGGAAGTAAAGCACATCACATAAACAGAGCCTGAAGTTAGCATCTTTTACTTCTAAAGGCACAACACAATTCACTTGTCATGCAAAATGACAACTTAATGCATTAAATATGTTTATCTATCCTGATGCACAAGAACATGCCATAGTATTTTCTATCAATAATTTTCTCAAATCTATTACAGATTCCAATGTATATTAAAATGGAAATTATTATTGGCACTCCAAAAATCTCATTGCGCTCTCTTAATAAGTGTATTTTTCTATCTAAATAAAAATATAGAAAGTTTGGAGTGCATAATTAGATTTTCGGAGTGCCAATAACAAATCCCATTAAAATAATGAAGGAAACAATTTATTGGGGACATAATAAAGGCCATTTAGTGTCAGACCAAGAAAAAGGGTATTTGAGTGCAAACAAACCATGTTTTGGAAATTCAGGAAAAAAAAACAAGCATAAAGAAAGAAAAAAAGCAGCAAGTACCTCTTTTTCGATGTTGCTAAATAAAAACATCTATTATTATATTAGTAGGCAACCACACTAAAAAATTATTTCTGGGCTAAATCGCGATTTTTAATAAAAGCGGTGAAAAAGGGCAATTGAATATATGTACAAGAAATATATCAAAACCTCACCTGCTCAGAAAGAAAGTGTGCTGAGACAGAATTCAATGAATAAGAACTTAATTTGTAATCTCGTTGCATAGCCTACAAGAAAGACAACAGAAATCTACATGAACATTTTATTGAATCTCTAGCTGAAGAACAAATCTCAAGGACCAATAACAGGGTAAATTGCGCCAGAAGACAGATAATACCTGGAGTAAATCAAATTGAACCCTCCCTTCAACTGTTACTTCTTTACTTTCCCTGGTTCCATGCTGCCTGTATTACCAATATTATACCTTTTATAAGAAACAAGAATTTTACTTAAAAGCATAAAGAAGTACAAAGCAAGATGAACCATGAAGTCCATGAAACAGGAACAAGGACAACAGAGAGAACCAATAGACCAACCAAAGGCCAAAAGAATCACCCACCCTTAGACCAGAACAAATATACAAAAAGAAAACAATTAAACTCAAGGGAACATCATTAAACTGTTTAAACAAAGAATCCCAGAGAGAAGAGAAGAATTTAATCCCACTGCGTGTAATAGCAAGAGGTACAGTAAAAAAAGTGAAAAAAAAAATATAACAGATTAAACAAAAAAACATGGTAACTTTTTGTGAAACATTGAGAAATTCTAAGCCGTTACATTGTATGACATATCATAGGATGAAGGCAATGTTCCACTGCCACCAGCACAAATATAATATTGATAATTGAATTGTAATGTGCAAAAACTTCTTGTCTCTTGTGATTAAAAACAAGAATTTATCAATAAAGAGCAGGGCTACAATACCGATGATGAGATGTCACCAAAAGGAAAAAAACAAAACCAAAACCATCAGCTACCAACACAAATCAACTAAAATTGCATTCAAGACAAAACAACGTGAAAGACAGAATTCAGGGATTTATCGTATTCAAGTATTCGGTTAGAGTGGAAAGCTGTTTATGCACTAGGTTGTGTGTTCTGTGCTTATGTCTTAGTGTTTGAGAACACTTTCGGCTTCTGTCATTTTTCTTATGCTTTTTCTTATCAAGTTGTGGCCATATTGTCAGCTTCTGGTGCAATTTAATTGTTTATTGCAATAAAATTTGTTCCACTTCAACAACAAAAATAAATCAAAACAGTGGAATAAATTACATAGTAGTAAAAATAAATGTGGCAAAGATGCAGAAGTGTTTCCGTTAACTAAGCTAATATTCATAGCCTAAGTCACTCTGTGGGTCGACTGTTAATTCAACCCTCATATAAGTTGTTAAAATTACCTCAATTATACAAAAGAGAAACAACGCAAAAACATCAATAAAAAAGGTCCACAGTGGCATACCGACAATAGAAAAAGGATACAATATAAAGTCTCGTCACAGTTTATAATTTATTACCTTGAAGAAAAAGTAGTGTCTTTGACCCGAACCCTGCTGTTTTTTATGCGGCCAAGTATCGGAAATTCAGCAATTCCCAACGTCTCAGCTCTCTGAAAACCAGAAAACAAAGACAACGAATTATCGAAACTTTTTTTCTTGTAAATGAATAAAGATCTGTCAAAGCACCATGGAGGTGCAACCCTTTATGCTAAAACTATGATGTTGCAGAGAAGTCAGCATTCTACCCCGCTCTTCTTTTAGGGGTGAAATTTTGAGGACATAACCAAATCATGACACATCTATGAAATTGGCCCGAGCTATTGTGTTATGTTTGGATTTTTGGCACAAAATTATTCTTATCATGTTTGTGTCAACAGACATTATAAACATAAATAAATAAAAACAGGGTAGATGAATTTGACAAAACTGAAACAAGTCCGAATTAATATCCCATTTCCACAAAATGGGCATAAATTGATACATAATTAACAGAACTACACACACATTGGTACAACAAACTAGAGAATTTATACTGTTAAATCAAATGGAAAACAAAAATGAAATGTTTCAGTTACCTCAATGAGATATGGCAAATCAAATTTACAGATGTTATATCCAATTATGACATCTGGATCCACCTCGCAGAGTAAATCCTACAAGCAGAGTTTTATTATTCAACATAGCAAGGCATAAAAGAAGGATGACAATTAGATTTGCATTACATGAGATTTACACACCTTTTTTTGCATAACATGTGAATGGCAGTAGCCTAGTAATTAGGTTAGCATCTAAAACTTCATGCATAGAAAATAGTTAAAACACCTACTAATAGAATAAAAAATTCCATTTGACATCTCCCTTGGAGATGCACTTAGTTCTTTGCTTCTACTCTAACTAGTCTTCCTTTTAGGTATAGATGCATCTAGTAATCTACATTTTTAAAGAGGGTTCTTTCCCTATGGTAAAATTTCTTTTTATTAATAATGTCCCTACATATTAGGCACAACATATTAAAAAAAAAATCATAAATCTATCATTATGAAAGACTATAGATGAATAAATCATAAGCATTAAAGAACAAGTTAGACAAAAAATATGTGGACACAGATACAACTGAGGTAAAGATATGATGGTAATGATGACATCTACAGAAAAAAATGAAAAGAATCAAATGGTATGCAAGTAACATGATATCAGATGATTGGATATAGGACTTTGTCGTGAGTACATACAGATTGTGTTCTTAGCTTGTCAAACTTAAAGGGTGTGAAATGTAGTTAGGCGAAAAGAAAAATACATTTTTAGTCAATTAACAATAGTGTTACATCAAAATTACAAGGTTTCTTTCCCCTTTCTATTGTAAGTAAAGAAGATTATTTGGGTTCAACTATATTACCCTCCAAGCCAGTAAGACTTCCCTTTCTGTATCGAAAGACATCACATCAACACCAACTATTGGAGCACACGACTTAAGAGTCATGATGTTCCGAATAAAAGGTTGATTCTCTCCCTGCATAGTAACTAAGTTGGCCACCTATAAAATGAAGAAAGAAAAAAAATAATTCGTTTCAGAAACAGCTCTGTAAAAATAAAACATCTACAATGCAACATGAAAATCACTTAAACATTTTATTTCAGATACTCAGAATGAAAAGAACTGAACCTGGATAACAGGATCATGGGTAGGCTCAGGAAAATGACCTTTACGGCCAGCACACTCAATATCAAAGCTCAATATGCGAAATGGAGCCATCTTCGAAAATTCCCCTTCTGGAGTATGGCTGATCAAGTCCGAATATCTAAGAAAATGGTTTGTCAAGGAAAGATAAACCAAGTAGGAAATAGCTCATAATGTAAATGGCATTCATTAAATTGTTCACCAAACCCTAGATAGTGCCTCGAATTCGTAAGGATACAGGCAATGGAACTCTAACTGGCAGTACGACAAGGGCTTAGTTGTCTTATATCTTCCAGCAGGGACCTCAATCCAATTTCCACCAACTATGTTGCAATCAATCATGAAACGAAGAGCAAAAAGAACATTGCTATCATATGTCATGAATTTCTTCATACCAAGGCCATCAATTAGTATGCCTTTTTCAAGAATGCCTGGCAGTTTGGGAAAGCATACAAGAGGAATAAACCAATATTAGGCATAAGCTAAATTGCAGTACATATTGATATGCAAGGTGCCAGACACAATATGAGAACTGCTCTCCAAATATAGTCTACAACAACAACAACAAAGCCTTTTCCCAATAAGTGGGGTCAGAAATATAGTCCTTACGAAGAGTAAATTAGATCAGCACAATGATACAGAAAGAAAGACATGAAAGAAGTGGGAGAACAATATCATCAAAGAAATGATGTGATAATCACCCATAAAATGCATTTCCCTGCATGTAGGTGTTTCATTCAAGAAAGTAATTCACACCCTGCATGTTATCAAATGTTAATGAAACTGAAATTTTACCCCGGCAGCTGGCCACCATTGTTGGCAAAGCAACAACGATTTTGAGAAAGGGTTCAGAATCCTGCTGCTGGTAATACATGATACTCCTCTTCTGCACCATTTCAATACGGCGAATGAATTTTGGTACCTTGCTGTTCCTGTTGACCTCTCCCATCCTCCCCTATTGAATTACCAAACGCAAAAGACATAACCAATTAAAGTAATGCAACTTAACAAAAACAAGGACATCTGAGCTGCTCAAGAAATAAAGTCAAAACAATACCTCAAGAATTTGATGAAACCTGGAAATATCATCAGGGCCCATAACGGGGAAACAGTTGATATAGAAATATGGCTCAAATCCATGAACATGGCAGCAAACACTATGTCCTAGGATGATGAGACAACTTATCAGACTCAGAAAAGGCATCATCTTAGTTTAGTTTAGTTTAGTTTAGTTTAGTTTAGTAGCATATTTGATTCCCGTGAAGCAACACAGAATACTTGGTAAAAGTTGCATTTTTGCGAACAAATAACCAACATGCTTGACGAAACAACAACGCTTATGGTTTGGTAATACAAAATTACAGTTTTATTCAGGTTTCTCAGTCACCAACCAAACATTTTCACAGCAGAATAATAACCCTAAAGAAATTAGGAGCACAACCTAACCTTCCTTTGTAACCCCAAAAATTCGGATAATGGCAGCAGACCCGGACCAATTAGGCAGCAATTCTCTATGGCTCTCTCCAATTACATAATCAATCTCCAATTGCTGAAAAGCTACAACCCACAACAAAGGAAAGAACGAGTTTTTAAAATTTAAAACAAAATAAATTAAAAATAAAAATAGAGAATCGAGCAAAATTGGAAAAGGCTGACAGACCGACGCTTCGGGAAGCGGAAGTGTAGGCATGGGAGGGAGGCGGGCGGGCCCACTTGGTAAGGCGGGAAGCTAGGGACTGGCGCTGCTCGATGTCGCGGAGAACAAGGTCGTCTTCAGTCTCGAAAAGGGTTTCGTCGAGGAAGACGTCCTCGTCCTCGTCCACGAATTCGTCTTCTGGGGACGTGGCCTGCTGCTTGGATGGGTTCGCCGCCTGTTGTGGCGGCGTTGGCCGTTTTCTGCTTATGCCTTTGTTCATCGCCTTTGCTTTTGCTTTTGGGTTCTCCGAGGGTTTTCAGATTGTGATGTGAGACGGTGTGAACTCACCCACACTACACAGGTGTGTTTATTTTCCCGCCAATTAGCGTGACCCCTTTATTTTTCCCGCTCACGGATTTTTTTTTTTTTTTTTAACAAACAATATTATCTATATATATTATCTACATATGAGTTAGCCTCAGAACAAGTTAATAATAATATGGTTTAAATTCGCTTTCGGTAAGAATTGAACCTAAGACCTCTCACTTACAAGTAAAGAGAAATATCATTAGACCGTAGTACTAAGTGGCTATTTCCTTTTTTTTTTAATAACGCCGAATATTTTAGAGAATTTAAAATGATGGAATTGTTGAAGTTCCATTAAATTAGGAATGTGATTGTGTAATGTATCTAGGGATATCTTTGAATATTCTCTTTAGTAGTTAATATCCAATTAGACTTGTAATCTTATTAGGGTAAGTATTTAACTTTCCCTACTACTATAAATAAAAGCATAATGGGGTAAAATAATACACACCTCAGAATTACTTCTCTCTCTTCTCTCTCTTGCAGCCGACTATCTCCCTCTCTAGTCCTAAATACACTTCAGTAAATTAGGCCTACAACACGTTATCAGCACATTCTTGCTAGAAACTAAGGAATTAAAAGATCGTGGATGAGGCTTTCTTCTACAACATGAAAGGCTTCCAAGTATTTTCTGCCAATCATGTTTTTTTTTTAAATAAATTAGGGTAAATTACATAGTAACCTCTCAGGTTTAAGGTCTATTACAACCACATACAATATCTTTAAAACATTTTACTTTCATATCTCACTATTATTTTATTTCAAAATAATACATCTGTCACATTTTTCATCCATTGATCCGTTAAACGCTGACGTGGCTGCCATATTTGTGTCACGTGTCTGCTAAATGTGTGCCACGTGGCAAAAAAATAATTTTTTTTAAACCTGAATTTTCTAAATTAAAAATAATAATAATAATATAAAAAAATAAAAAATAAATAAAACCAAAACCCATCCCATCTCGCTGTAAACCCCCATCCCCTCCACCCACCACTACCACAAACCAAACCCAAATCCCTTAAAAAAAAAACGAAACCCATCCCATCTCCCTGTAACCCCTTCCCCCCTCCCCATTGTCCCATCTCCCTGTAACCCCTTCCCCCCTCCCCCCACCAGGACCCAGCTTACCCACAACCCGACCCCCACCCCCTTTATCCCTTCTCTCATCTGCAACCCCACCCACCCTTTTCTTCTCTCTGCAACTCGCTCGCACTCACCTTTCTCTCCAACAATGAGGTATGTATTTACTTTTGTCCTTCAAATTTTGAATTTTTTCGATGCTTGGTTGGTGGTGGAGTTAGGTTTGCTAAGGGTGGGTGGGTGTGAAAGCGGGTGAGAGTGAAGAGGAGAAAGGGATCGAGGAAGGTGGGGGTAGGGGTTTGTTGGGTTTTTTTTATGGGAAGAGAGGTGAAGAGAGTGGAGGAGAGGGAGGTGGGTCAGGGGGGAGGGGGTAAGGTTTCTGGGTTTGTTTGCGGGGGTGGGGGGTTGCGAGAGGTGGTTTTCAGTTTTTTTTTTTTTTTTTAAAAAGATTCAGGTGGTTTTTTTTTAATTAAAAAATTATTGTTTTTGCCACGTTGGCAGTCACGTCAGCACTTAACGGATCAATGGATGGAAAATGTAACGGATGTATTATATTGAAATAAAATAGTACATGAGGTATGAAAGTGAAATGTTTTAAAGATGTTGTATGTGGTTGTAATAGACCTCAAACCTGAGGGGTTACTATGTAATTTACCCAATAAATTAAGATATTTGAAACGACCTTGAAGCATGAAAACATTCCTCATGATGCATGAACCCCTTATATTTATATTTTCCTTTCAATTATATATATATATATATATATATATTTGTTCATGCAATACACAATTATGCTATGTGGAATCTGTGAGTAAAGAATAGAAATTAAGTTAGAACCAATTAGAATTTTTAACCATAGAATTCGAGAAAAAAAATAAATCTAGGATTTTTTGCGGTTGAGCCGCGGCTCCACGCCGCACCGCTGAGCCACGCCACAGCTAGGACAGCGTTGTCTCAACGCCATGGACATCTCAAAACCCTGAGTCCACTCCAGCAGGGCAGCAAGCCTTTGTTGGGCTCTGTCCTTGTCTCAGCCCATTAAGCCAACAACCTTTGCTTGTTGGGCTTTGCCTACACTCAATCTGGCTCGCCTACAGCAAACTTTGCTTGCTGGGCTTGTTATCTATCTCAGCCTGTGATCACCAAAGACAGCCTATGTGGTTGGGCTTGCCTAGAACTAGCCCCCAATGAAGTCGGCTCTCGTTGGATTTCGCGCTCACCCATCTCAAGCTAGCTTCTTGTTGGGCTTGTGCACCCACGCCTTTTATGGCCCACAAACCAGCAACTTGGCTACTCTGCCTATCCCAAACACTGCCCATGGGCTGCAGCCATGATTGGGCTGCTCCACAGCCAACCTATGGCCCATTAAACCCCTTTTAGGGCCTTGCTCTGCACACGACACCCAAGCCCACCGAGATTGGGCTATAATTTTAACCCAAATGTTATTATTATTTTTGCTTCTACAATCAAATCTGAATGGTTATGATCTATTGAATTAATTAAAGTGATCATCAATCTATTAATCTGATAATTAATCCAAAAATATTGACCTGAATTTCACTTTTTGGCAATTAACGATTCAATAAATTATTTCGTTTCCTTGAATCGTTGACTATCTTTCGTAGTCCCAATGCACTCACACTTGGGTTCCTAAAGCAATCCACAAATTTACTACACTTTATTGTATATTGACTTATGTGTTCTTACAAGTTCCCTTATATATGAACTGAACGTTCATAACTAAATCGAACATGTAGTTTCAAATTTAATGTCTTTGAAACCCGCAGTTTTCATTCAAAACTTACCACATGAAACCCGTAGCTTTCATGCTTAAATTAAACCAATACATGTCTATAGTGATAGGAGCATATTTATGCGACTTAATTAGCTTGTTTTCTTGCATTTTCATAGTTAGTTTGTGTTTATTATAGTGATTTAAGCTATTTCGTGTGTTTGTAGGTCCAATTGGCAAAGTTGGCAAGAAAATGCATTTTGAAGCATTTTAGAGCAATTTTGGGCTGGATTGGATTGCATGCATGTGGAGCACAAGGAATGGACGTTTTTGAAGATCTAATGAAGCGAGGAATGTGCTAAAGAGATGGAGAAACTAATTCAAGACTTGGAAGATGAGTAATCAGCTGCAAGGGGACCTAAATCCCTTCTAGAAGGCCTATCCCTTCTCTTATACATGTGCCGCACCCACCTTTCTAGAAGCCCTAGAAAGGAGGCGCCCTAAACCCTTCTAGAAGTTCCAATTTCTGCCACAAAACATTTTCTTTCTAGAAGCCTAAAAGAGTGCCGCACCCCTTCCTTCTGGAAACCTTAAAAATCTACCAGAAACCCTAGTTATTTTCCCCCTTGGATTGGGCCAAGCCTTGTGCCGTAAACCCTAAGCCTTTTCCTCCAGAAATTCGGCAAAACCCTAACCTATAAATATATGTTTTCAGCCATAATTTCGACTACCACCCCCCATATAATTCTACACCCGTTTCAGCCGCAAAAACACCAATTAACACCCTTTGCCGCAACTTTGGAGAAGAAGAAGCCTTTGACGTGGCTTCCATTAGAGAAGGAGGACTTGGTGCGCAAGCCACCTGCAACCATTGGAGTTCTAAGAGTTCTTTCTTCCCTCGTTTCGTTTCCATGTTTATTTTCTATTGCTTTTCAATTGTTATGAACATGTGGAACTAATTCCTTTTTAGTTAGAGGTGAATTCAAAGTCATGGACATATGTTTAAGATGAATTGATTACTTTCAGTTTTTGTTTCGTAAAACATGAATGTGATTTACTTATTTGTTTGATTGAGAACTTATTCTTGTGTGTTGATTGAGGATGCATACTTAGTTTGCATGCATGAATCTGATGCTAAAATATAAGGGAGTTTCACCTAATAGTTACAAACTTATATTTACAAGTAGTGAAGGTTGCTAGTCATAATCGTGTTAAGTAGATTCTTGGCAGGAGTATTATGCAGTTCATAGTTACGAATGTCATGTCAATGCTTATGATTTTCATAGAACGTAATGATCTTTGATATGTATCTCTATCATGTTGTTCATATAGGGAACTTGATAAGAATAATTTGGTTGCGATGTGTTGTCCATTCAATTCAATGAACTTAGGAAAATTTGAAAGTTAATTAGTGCATTCACAATTAATTTGAGGCATTGTCATTCATGGTTTGAAGAAACAATACTGGAAATCAATTTATGTGCATATATTTCATGTGTGGAGAAAGACCCTCTAACTAGCTTTTCACCCTTGAATTCATCTTAATTTCGTTTTAACTTACTTTGTTTGCTGCAATTTACTTAGTTTTGTCAAATTCATCCAAAAACCCCCTTAGTTCTTATTTGGTGTCTTAGTTTAGTTAATTTCGTTCAAATATGTCCCCATTTGGTATTTTGAGTCAAGTTAGTTTAGAATTCATCCAAATCACTCTTTAGTAGTTATTTTGAGTCTTTTTAACTTAGTTTTGCTGTTTTGAGTCAATTTGATCAGTTTTGAGTCATAAGAGTCTAGTTTTATGTTTTTAAGCCTAGTTTAGTGTTTTAAAGTTTAAATTGAGTAGATTAGCATCCCTTCTAATCCCTTGCCTTAAACGATCCCTACTTACAGATACTACAATCATAGGGTTTTAATTTGAGTGTTGGAATATTTCATATCATATAGAACCCGCATGTTCTATGTTATATGTTTATGGCTTTCCATACGACCAACCACGTTTTGTTGTACCCTCTGTTTTAGGGACGTGTCAAACTTGAACAAGCTCGATTTCGCCGCTCTAGAAGTCTCTGGAAGAAACTACCTAAAATGGGTTCAAGACGTGAAGCTCTATCTTACTGCAAAAAGTCTTAGAGCTACTATCGAGGAACCTACCGACAATGAACCCATCGACGAAGCTCAGAAAGCTACTGCTATGATCTTTATCCGCAGACACATCCATGATGCACTGCAGATCGAGTACCTCGCAGAGGAGGATCCACGTACCTTTTGGCTTGCTCTGGCCGATCGCTTCGATCACCAGAAAGACATTTACTTGCCTTAAACAAGACACGATTGGTAGCATTTACACTTCCAAGACTTTGTATGTGAATGAATACAACTTTGAAGTTTGTAGAATCCGATCAATGCTTAAATTTTGTAAAGAGGACTTAACCGAACAAGATCTTCTAGAGAATACCTATTCGACTTTCAATGCCACCAATATTGTCCTGCAGCAACAATATAGGGTACAAAAGTTCACCAAATTTTTGGATTTGATATCTGTTTTACTTCTTGTTGAAAAGCAGAACTAGCTTTTAATGAAGAATCATCAAGCTCGACCCACTGCTCAAACGCTCCGCCTGAAGCGCATGCGACTAATTCTAGCAGCCATAACCAACGAAAACCCTGTCATGGTCGTGGAAATGGGCAGCAATCCCCACCATGGGCCCAAGGTCAACACAACAGAGGCCTACCCAAGGGAGGAAATTTGACCCATAAGAGCCAACCCCTTGCACCTAAAGCCCCAAACTTCAAGAACAAGGGAAAAGCTACCATTCAATCGACTTCCATTGAACGGGACATGTGCTATCTTTGAGGATCATTGGTCACGCGTATGCTGAGCTACCCACGAGGCTATTGCCAAGTATCATTCCCATCCTAAGACTAATTTTGTGCATGTAGAACATTCTGAAGATACTACTACAACTCTAGAGGTTTCAGATTTTCAGGACGCATTCGCTCCCATGGAAGAATAAAGTTTTCTTTTTCTAAGACATGTTAAGGAGTGGCCAAACCCCTCCCGTAAATTTTAGGTTTATGGTTTAATTTTTGGACAATTTTTCCAAGTCTTTGGAATTATTTGTTTGGATTGGTTTGTTTTGAATTAATAATTATTTTATGGATATTATTTCTTGAATTGATTAATTGAATTAATGGAATTATATTTATGCATGTGACCGATTCAATTAATTTATTTCTAGGTATGACTAGTGGGGAAGTTAGTTGTCCGAGTGATAGTGCCACCACGCACACCATATTGCATGAAAAACACTATTTTACTAGCTTTGTACCTAAAAACATATCTCTGACAACCCTCTCAAGCCCATCTAATCTGATAGAAGGATACAGAAAGGCTTGTATTGTGCTGTCCAATGGTACTAAATTAACCATTAAAGAGACACTCTATTCTCCAAGTTCCGGCAGATCATTGCTGAGTTTTAGAAATACTCGAGATAATCAATATCATGTTGAAACCACTAAAGAGAATGGTTCTGAATTTCTTTGTATCAATTTTTACGAATATGGCTAAAAGCGTATTCACGAGAAGCTGGAACGTCTCCCAAGTGGGTTGTACATAACAACCATTCGATCTGTGGAGACCCATCATATGGCCGACCCTATGGTTGGGTTCCAAATCACTCTCTTGCTTTGGCATGATCAAATGGGACACCTCGAACGAGATATGATGTGCCGTATCCTTAAAGTATCACATAGGCATCACTTAAAATCTTATCACGGCCATCCACTTTGCAAAGCATGCTCCCTGGGAAGTTGAACATTCAACCCTCACTTACAAAGATTATTCACGACCCCCTAAGTTTCTTAAGAGGATTCAAGGGGATATTTGTGGACTTATCCAACCAACATGCAAACCATTTAGATACTTCATAGTGTTGATTGATGCATCGACGCAATGGTCACATGTCTACTTATTGTCCACATCCAATGTTGTATTTGCAAAACTCGTAACACAAATTATTAAGCTTAGGGCTCACCACCCTGATTATCCAATCAAGTAGATTCGACTGGATAATGCTAGAGAGTTTACGTCACAGATTTTTAATGATTATTGCATGTCTGTTGGGATTGAAGTTGAACATCCTGTACTCCATGTTCACACCCAAAACGCCCTGGCAGAAGTTTTCATAAAGTACCTTCAAACGATAGCTTGGACTTTGGTTATGCGAACCAACTTGCCGGTATCTGTCGGCTCAATACATTAAACTCGACATCTCCTTCTCTGTTAATCTTTCGGCTAGATACAACAACGCGCCTACACGTAGACACTAGAATGGTGTTAAAGACCTTTTCCACTACCTCAAGGGTACAACGAATTTGGGCTTGTTCTACACCCATGAATCCTCGAGAAGAGCCGCCGTCCCCTTCGATCCTTGGGTTGATTCTCGCCTTGTTGGTTATGTAGATGTTGGTTATCTGTCTGACCCACATAGGGCACGCTCTTAAACGGGCTATGTCTTTATTGTTAGAGACACCGTTATATCTTGGAGGTTTACCAAGCAAATGCTAGTTGTGGCTTTTTCGAACTATGCTGAGATTCTCGCCCTGCATGAAGCATTGTGTGAGTGCTTTTGGTTGAGAGCAGTCATGGAACATATTCAAAGCACTAATGGTCTTACTTCCGTCGTTGACCTTCATACGATGATCTTTGAAGACAATGTAGCATGCATCGAGTAGTTAAAGAAGGGATACATCAAGGGAGACAACACCAAGCACATAATGCCGAAGTTCTTTTATTCTTACCAGCAACAACAACATCAGAACATTGAAGTTAAGCAAATCTGTTCCTAGGACAACCTGGCCGATCTCTTCACCAAGTCATTGCCCAAGTCTACTTTTTAGAAGCTCGTCCAAGGAATCGGTATGCGTAAATTATCTGAGTTGAATTGCTTGTAGTTCTCTTATTTGGAAGTTATATTTAACTCAGGGGGAGTATCCAAAAGCGTACTCACTTGATCTTAATGTACTCTTTTCCTACGATTAAGAGCATTTTTCCCACTAGGTTTTTGCTACCTAACAAGGTTTTAATGAGGCACCCATCCTGGGATGATCATGCTTCGTTGAGTTCACTACTTTCATCCTATTTGACGATTGTTTTAGACATTATGCATACTTCTCACTTTTCTCCTTAGTTTATGGGCTTTTACCACCTTAGGTTTTACCATAGCGAGGTTTTGTGAGTTTTACTACCCATGCATACTTTCTTTTAAATTTGAGACTCACATTCACCCATTGTGCCGACGACTTCATCAATTGTTCTATCTCATCTGCTGAAGATCTGATGTGATGTTTTATTTGAGTATTTAAACACTTAAGGGTGAGTATGTAGTTCTATTAGATTAGGAATGTGATTGTGTAAATCTTAGTGTATCCAAGCATATCTTTGAATATTCCCTTTAATGGTTAATATCCTATTAGAGTTCGTAATCCTATTAGGGTAAGGATTTAACCTTCCCTACTACTATAAATAAAGGCATAGTGGGGTGAGATAATACATACCTCAAAATTACATCTCTCTCTTCTCTCTCTTTTGTCGTCGGCCTTGTCCCTCTCTAGTCCTAAATACAGTTCAGTAAATTAGGCCTACAGCAGGAATTTTATTTTTAGAATTTGTGAATTTTTATATATCTTCTGTTTATACCATACTTAGGGCATCCGTATTTAGATCGCGTATAAATACTCGGAGGACTCAAATGTAATTATGTAATAAAGGAAGGAGCAAATATGTAATAAGTGAGGAGTCCTTATTCTATAAAAGGACCTCTCACTCTCCTCGTTTGGGGAAGTCAATTCCTAGGCCCTTTCACCCTCAGAAGCTCTCTCTCACAATCCTCTCAGAAATACAATAATCAGTGTGGACGTAGCCCAAACATTGAGGTGAACCACGATACATCTTGTGTTATTTACTTTCTTGCAGATTCACGATCGGATTTACGTTGTTCCAAGACCCCTCCGGTTTTATGCATCAACATTTGGCGCCGTCTGTGGGAATCGAACCCACAAAAAGTTGTGTCGGTTCTCTTTTATTTTTTCACCTCCATCGTGAACCTGCACAACTACAAAACCCATGTTTCCCGCTCCAGCTCCCGGTCACAGCGGCAGCAATGAAAACACAATCACTCATATCTCTTTCTCTCCGTGCCCTCTATAGAGTTTTATATAAGAAAATCTTTTGCTTTCATTAAACAAAGTTTTACAAGTCGGTAAACAATAGATTAAAGTAGCACAGACTCAGAGAAAGCTAGAGAGAGAAAGAGTAAGAGAGAGTGAGGGTTGAGTGATTCTTTCTTCTGCTTGCAGAGATGTTACATAAACAAGCGGTGGAAATATACAAATATGTATAATCTGGGCATTTGGGATCAGATCGAACTTGCAACTTGTTCATCTTTCATTACACAATTCATATTGTATTCCGACGATCGAGTTTTCTCATCATCCAGAGTCGACCCAAGATCACATGCTTTGACTTAAATCTCAACCTTTGATTTAATCTTGCTTCTCCAGGAAGCCATGGTCTCCTCCACCAACATGAAGAAAATAATAGGCGACCTCGCTAAATCCTGTATGCACCACGATCAACACACAGTGAGTGAGCTTCACAAACCTCAGAAAATGGTGAACAATGAGCAGTCAACGGGTTACGCCACCTCTATCTACGGGATCTAACGGGTCGACCCGGAGTCCTTCTCACGGTCTCGGATCTCGGATGCGTCCATGGGCTCACGGGTCTTTCTAATGCCATGGCCAATGCTTGGCCCATGGTGATGATCTTGGGTTCGTGCGACCAGAAAGATTTCGGCCGTGGAGATTTCTAGGAGCTCGATCAGACCGCCAAAGCAGCTCAGCCAAAGCAAAAGGTTTCGTTTATACTTCTCGCAGGCGCTGCAGATCATCACACCAAAAACAGCCTTATCAAGCAGCAGTACATCCAAAGGCATTGAGCTTCATGACGATGACGCTGAAGAGGATGCTGAGGCCATGACGGCGATTCGGGCCTTGATGTCTGTGATTCGGTCTAGTGAGGTCACCAATATGATGGAGCTCGAAATTAAACTCAAGAAGCTGCGAATTTATGTTTTATTAAAATATTCATCAACACGAGCCTCAAACTCGAGAAGCTAGGCGTAGAGACCAGATTCAGGCAGAATGGAGAAACACCAGAAGGGCGTACTGGTGGGTATCAATTTTGCATGTAAGGGCATGGCAGAAAAAGAAGGGCTATTTTTGGTTAATGTTCATAGTGAAGTCTGACTAGTGTCTGTTACCTTCTACTTTGGTGCCAGATTGGAGTTCGACAAGGCTGACAATATTCCATATGGTTTTGGGCTGTTCAAGCAGCAGTCATTCTTAAGAAAAGCAAGAAAAGCAATGGCAATTAAAAGCTTAAAGTCAAATGGTCTCCAAAGGCCATAGAACATAGGCGGACAAAGATATTTACGGAGGACCAGAGATGATTGCGGGGGACTCGTGGACCATGCAAAAAGGAAAAGCAGAAAGGAAAAGAGAAAGTAAAATCAAAAGCTTATGCAGCCATCTGCCATACTACTACCCAACCTTCAATTGTATAGATACTATCCCATTATCTAACCATATGCCATACCCACCTTCTGCAGCAGCTTTTTTGAATGATGTAATTTACTTTTCTTATCTTTTGCAGACATCTGTATAAACCCCATCAGAGGGTAATAATAATAATAAAAAAAAAACAGCAAGCCCAAAATAATGGGCTGGAATGTTATGTGGAGGGCGAATACCCATATGCCCAAAAGAGCTAGGCCCTATGGCTCCAAAATTATTCGGCAACCTGTCGCTATTATCACCAACTAGGTGATCAAAAGTACGTCTAGTACTCCAAAATTATACATGAGCATTACTCATGTCAATCATACATAAACATACATGAGCATTACTCATGTCAATCATACATAAACATTCATGAGCATCACTCATGCCAATCATACATAAACATTCATGAACATCACTCATGTCAACATTTATGAGCATCACTCATGTCAACATTCATGAGCATCACTCATGTCAACATTCATGAGCATCACTAATGTCAATATTCATGAGCATCACTCATATAAACATTCATGAGCATCACTCATGTCAATCAGCTTCAAAAGCTTCATTTACAGAGCCCTAGCTTCAAAAGCTTCATTTACAGAGCTCTAGCTTCAAAAGCTTCATTTACAGAGCTCTAGCTTCAAAAGCTTCATCAGAGCTTTAGCTTCAAAAGCTTTATTTACAGAGCTCTAGCTTCAAAGCTTCATTTACAGAGCTCTAGCTTCAAAAGCTTCACCAGAGCTCTAGCTTCAAAAGCTTCATTTACAGAGCTCTAGCTTTAAAAGCTTCATTTACAGAGCTCCAACTTTGAGAGTTCCAGCTTCAAAAGCTTCATTTACAGAGTTTAAGCTTTAAAGCTTCACTTACAAAGCTTCCCCTTCAAAGCTGCAGTGCAGGGTATACAAATACTGCCTTCGAACAACCGCCACTTCGGCCCATACATGGATTCAATTTGAAGTCTCCAGCCAACAGACTTTATTGACCGAAGACTTGGGGGACTACATTATGTACCATATATTGGGCCTCAACTAGGCCTCATGAAAAATATACTTAGGGGACTTAGCCCATTATTTATGTACTGAGGAGCGAACCTTTATTCTATAAAAGGGACTCCCTCACTTTCATTAGAGAGCACCCATTATTCATGTACTGAAGAGCGAGCCCTTATTTTATAAAAGGGACTCCTTCACCATCATTAAAGAGTATCGCCGCCTGTTGAGCAACTGCCTCACCGCGAGCATCACTTCTAACCCATCATTTATGTATTGAAGAGCGAGCCTTTATTCTATAAAACGGACTCCATCACCATCATTAGAGAGCATCGCCGTCTGCTGAGCAACTGCCTTGCCCCGAGCATCACTCCTAGCCCATCATTTATGTATTGAGGAACGAGCCCTTATTCTATAAAAGGGACTCCCTCACTATCATTAGAGAGCATCGCCGCCTGCTGAGCAACTGCCTCGCCCAAGCATCAACTTTAGCCCATCATTTTTGTATTGAGGAGCGAACCCTTATTCAATAAAAGGGACTCCCTCACCTTCAACGCCACAAGGCGAGCCAACCAAGGCAACATAAGCCATAAGCAGAGCAGCCTCGCAACATGTCCTACTTCGGGTTGAGCATCATTTCAGATTGGGCACCGCCTCATATCGAGTATCAGTTCTAAACGACATCTAGTTACTTTGGCCCACACATAGACTGAATTTCAAGTCTCCAGCCAAAAGACTCTCTTGACTGAAGACTTGGGGGACTACTGTTTATACCATACTTAGGGCCTCCGTATTTAGATCTCGTATAAATACTCGGGGGACTTAAATGTAATTATGTAATAAAGGAAGGGGCAAATATGTAATACTTAAGGAGTCCTTATTCTATAAAATGACCCCTCACTCTCCTCATTAGGGGAGGCCAATTCCTAGGCCCTCTCACCCTCATAAGCTCTCTCTCACAATCCTCTCAGAAATACAATAATCAGTGTGGACGTAGCCCAAACATTGGGGGGAACCACGATACATCTTGTGTTATTTACTTTCTTGCAGATTCACATCGTTCCAAGACCTCTCCGGTTTTATGCATCAACATCTTCTTTATATATAAAGCTAGTAGCCCCAATTTGGGGTCACGGCTTCACCAAAAAATTTTGTACAAAAATGCTCTCAAAACAAAAATGTTTAAAAGCAGCCTAAAATAATGCATCAAATAATGCAAGGGTAGTTTGGTAATTTTGTAATAAAAATATAATATAAATATAAGTGGGAAG
Organism: Malus sylvestris; assembly: GCF_916048215.2. Lineage (NCBI taxonomy): Eukaryota > Viridiplantae > Streptophyta > Magnoliopsida > Rosales > Rosaceae > Malus > Malus sylvestris. The sequence goes on along the minus strand of NC_062260.1, from coordinate 369,250 downwards.
AGAGAAAAGAATAAAAAAAAAGAAAAAGGAAAACTAATGAAAAGGGCTTGAAAACTTTGAGTTTTAACGATAAAGACAAAATAAAGGGTAAAGTGAATAGTACCAGGATTGACTTTTTAGTGTAAAAATGTGGTTTTTCGTTAAAGTGAACAATAACGGAAGCTTTTCGTTAACGTTCCCTAAAAAAATGAAAGGATGAGTGAAAATTGCTGGTGCCCACGTGAAGGGGAAACGAAAATATAAAAAAAAAAGGAAAATCATGAAGGTTGTGTGATGGTGTCAAAAGGAAATGAAAAAAAATGGAGCAGTTGAGCATGAGTAGAAATCGTGAGATAGTTATCCACGTTGCAACTATACAACTTTTTGAATTTATAAGAGCTATGACTTATTATGTAAAGTTGCAATTTTTGTTATCCACGGGTTTCTTCTAACATGGTCTAATATTATTCATTGAGTCCAACTGTACAACTCTTTGAATTTATTAGAGCTATGACTTATTATGTAAATTACAATTGTTGTATCGAATCATCATACCATCAGTTGTTTATTAAATATTATTTTCTCTATTTTTAAACACGTTCAAAACATCTTAAGAGGTACGTAGCATTGGTGATAAAAAAGAAAATAATGAAATAAAAATATTGAAGGAATTCACGCATATAAATACATCTAAAAAGTGTAAGTCGCACCTAACTCACCGTGATTAAAAAAATACCTTTTGCACACGGTTGTTTATTAAATATTATTTTCTCTATTTTAAACACTTAAGAGGAGCGTAGTGCCAATTATAAAAAAAAAAAAAAGAGACCTTTTGCACGTGCATAATAATGTGATTCAATTAGTTGTCAAATGATAATTTTTTTCTTTGAACAATCGATGTTCTCTACACAAATGGAGAGGGGGGTGGGATTAGCCTCATAATGGGCTATCAATAATGTAATTCAATCAGTTGTTTATTAAATATTATTTTCTCTAATCTTAATGTAAATTCAACAGAATGTAGATGGAAATTGAAAGACTGCTTTTATTATGTGGATTCAGCTACTTTGATTGTTTTATCAGGTGTTTCTTCTAGCATGGTCTAATATTATTCATTTATTTCAAATATTTGACTTTCTTTTTGTCATAAAAAAATTATGAAAGCAATTCACGCATATAAATACATTTAAAACGTGTAAGTAGAAAGTAGTATGTCGTGATTCCAAAATGTGAATTTATATAAACACAAAATGTAAGGAGACTACATAGTTGGCCTCTATGTCTTGCTCTCCTAAGCTCCTTATTTGAAGACTTGTGAGGTCTAGATTCATATTAGCCTTATATTAATTTAGATCAAAGACTTAAAATATTTGACAACTTAATAAAGTAAAACAAGAAAATGAGTTTGTATAGTTCATGGATTAGAAGTTGGTTTTGATTTTTTTTTTTGAATAAACGATATAATCTACAATAAGGGGTGGTGGTGGGCTTAGCCTCACAATGCGCTAGCAATAATGTGGTTCAAATTCGCCTTTGGCGAGAATCAAACCTAAGACATCTCACTTGCAAGTGAAGAGGAATACCAGTAGCCTGTAGTACTAACTGGCAATTGGTTTTGATTTATTAAGTTATCAAATATTTGAAACCTTGGGATCTAAATTAATATAATTCTGTGGCTAATAAGAATTTGGACCTCACATGTCACATCCCGACTCGGGCCGCCACCACATCTCGGGCTCGACTCTACTGTAGCACGATATTGTCCGCTTTAGGGTGTGGTCGGGGCCCAAAACGGACAATATCGTGCTACGGTGGAGTCAAGCCCGGGATGTGACATCGCAAGTCCTCCAAATGAGAACCTTACGAGAGCAGGACTATTTTGTCTCTCTAACATTTTTTTAATATATAAAATATATGGTGTTAAGTATATTGGTGGCAGAGGTGATGGTGGGGGGTTGTGGTGGCGGTAGAGACCCCAAGTGGGGTGGGAGTGGTAGTGATGGGCACTATTTACATGAAATTTAAACTCTCACTCATGGAATTTAGAAATAACAACTATTTACATAAAATTTAAACCTGAAAATTTGAGGTTACAAAATTTAAGTTTTTTTTTCGCACGAAAATTCTAAATTATATGTTAATGAATCTAAACCAGTCAAACCTGAAATAAAACCAAACCAAACTGATTTAGGAGTGTTTAAATTGAGATTTCGAAAGATTTTAAAGCAGCTATAAATCCATGGTGTTTAATGAAGTTCCATAACTCTCATGTCTAGGAATTTTAGAGGTAGAGGCCTGATTTCCCAAATCCTAAAAAAACACTACAAATGTGACAACCCGTCCCTACTTTTACAATTTTATTAATTTTAAAAGAGTGAATTGACAAAAATGCCCCTAGAGGTGAGGGCATTGACTTTCATTGACCAGATTATAGTGATATGTACAAAATGTTATTTTAGCGTATTCTTGTAGTACTCGACAATACGAATGCGTGGGTTCAAGCGGAATCGAAATCGGAGCTACGGTTAAAATTTTACGAAACTATGATTGTAAATGGCATATTAGTAATTCCATTTTGAAAGATATTTTGCATTGCTTTGTAAGCCAGTGGGTCCCACAACCCACTCTCTCCCTATTCCCCTGTGTTTTTTCCTTCCCATTTTCCTGGACGTCTCTCTCTTTCTTTTCAAACTCTCTCTTTCACACACCTAACTCTCTCTTCTTCCTTTTCTCCCTCATTTCTCTGTTTTGCAGAGATCAACACCACACATCACTCGCCATTTTCTCTGGGAACCATCACCCTCACATTTTCTTGGGTACATAGGAATCTAACCATTATTGGAGCCTTTGTCTTCCTCACCCACTGCACACGGAATGCACATAAGCACAAGAGATTTTAGTGAAGGTAAGTTAAAAAATGGACTTAAATCACCCTAGTTTGGACTTGTGGGTAAAATTCTGAGTTTATGCATGTGTTTTGGTGATGGTTTGAACACAGAAACATCGAGGGGAGTTACGATCTGTGGCTGTCGAGGCACTTTCAGGTCACTTTTCCAGTGAACTCCGCCCATGACACGACCTCAAATGGGTATAGACCTATTCCCTACACTTCTAGCTTCACATAGGCTTTTGTATCATTGAATTTGGTGGAGAATTGAGCTCGATAAAAGCTCTGGAAAATGGACCAAAAACCTGCAAAACGTAAGCCTTTGTGAGGAATGCGAGTACGATGGTACTCGCAGGCGCGTGAGAGTGCGTGGGCTCACATTAGTCGTCGGCGCGTGCGGCGGCGCTAGGAAGAACCCGAGGTCCCTCCTCAGGTTTCTCGACGTGCCGGACCCGAATCCGCCCTCCATTTTCTGAAATTTGATCATTTTAAAATAGTTTCTTTATTAGCCGTACTTTCTATGAAAATGCATTTATACATACGTTACGTATTTACATAAATGGTTTCGTTTCTAGGCGAAACGCATCGCAAAGACTCTCGATGCTACGAGGCTGGTTCAACTCGACGACATGATCTATGAGTGTGTATTTTCTTTGATATATATATATATATACATGTTTAGTTTCCATATATACATTTAATAATGAATTTTCTATATGAATGCCCCAATCTTCGACTCCTATGTGATGCAATAGGCAACTTCGACTCCTATGTGATGCGCCTAGCCCCAGTCTTCATGTGATTGTAGTACTAGAGTGTATATCATTGTTACACCCAATCCTATTCATGTCAGAATACCTCTGCATGAACTCGTGTGTCAACATGTGTCGATGAACACTCATTATGATATGTTTACTTATGCAAGATTTTGTGAATACGGAAGTCATGTGCTTACTTACGAAATATAATGTCGTATTGAACTCTTGAGATATTGCTGGTTGCGGTAAGTATTTTCATACTATACGTAGTATGTATATTTTGGAAACTATACTTGTTTTACAGTAATGAGTTATAATGTTTTCAGAAAGGTTTTTATAAAACTCTATTTTCAGGCTAACTCACCCTTGTTTTTCGCCCCTCCAGGTTTAGTAGCTGTGCTTTTATGTCAACAAGGATTCTTGGTAATTTGGGCATTAATGATTACCATCGATGGTATAATTCTCAATCTACTATATTGTACTTTACTTATGCTTTGACATCATATGTGAAATGGGTTCACTCCTACTCACTAACGCACTCTTATATTTAGGCACTTTTAGGTTTAAATTTATTCACATTTTCCATATCACTACACTTTATGGCTTCGTCACCCTTCGGGTGTCGGCCATCACAACTCGATTCGGAGTCCAAGTGGACATTCCGAGTCAGGTAGTGTCAATAAAACTTCTCTAAATCTACTAAAATCCTTCATCTTTGAAAATACTTTAAAATCCAATCATAATTGAATACATATAGAGTTCTATAAACTACTTTAAAATTTGGACTAAATACTCTTTGGTTTCTATAGAGTTTATAAACTCTTTTAAATCTTGATTATATACCTGTGGACTTCCATGCATTCATTTAAAATTTTGATTAAATAAAGGTGAATTTGTAAACTCTTTTAAGCTTTTAATTGAGTACATCTCCTTAATTTGGTCCAGTTCACTTTTATACTCTACAAAGCCAAAATAGACCAATTTGGTATAAATATAAGGGCATTTCTAAGATGCAGACATTAACAACGCACCTTGCGTATGGACCGCAATCGAACGGTGGTGATTTGTTGAGCTCGCAAGTAGATCTGAGTTGTTGTGACCCTGTATAATTAAAACATTTAATTTTTTTTATTTGGTGGGTATGTATTTGTCGGAGAGAAAGTAGGAGGCAAAGAGCTGAGGGAGGGATATGTTCAAACATTGAAGAGGGAAAGAAAAAAAGGCGGAGACATGGAGCTGGGGTGAGGATTGATTCCAGTTGGGCTGAAGATGTGCTGCGACTGCGACCCATTAATCTTATACCTTTAACTTTTATTGTTCACAGGGGTGTTTCTATCGGCAAAAGCGAGGGAGATTAGGGTTGTATTTGACGGGAAAGAAAGGTAGAGAGAGGGAGTTGGTGATGTTGGAGATATGTGATGTGATATAAAATAGCACACAAATTAAACCTTCTTTTTTATAGTTGTAGTATGTGTAAATAGGGATCGTTCTAGGCCGGGGATTAGGAGGGATGCTAATCTAAACAAATTTAACTCAAAAACACAAAACTAGACTGTAGTGACTCAAAACTAACCAGATTGAATCCAAACAGCACAAAACAAACAAATTGACTCAAAACAGGAACTAAAGGGTGATTTGGACAAATTCTAAACTTAACTTGAATCAAAATACTAACGGGGGGTTGTTTTGACGAATTTAAAACTAAAACTAAGTAACTTGCAGAAAACAAACTAATTGATACAAAATTAAGGTGAATGAAGGGGGTGAAAGGCTAGCTAGAGGGTCATTCTCCACACATGACACATATGCATACAAATCGATTTCCAGTTATTCTTCTTATAAACCATGAACGACAATGCCCCAAGTTAACCGTGAACTGCACAAATTAACTATCAGATTTTCCTAAATTCATTGAATTGGACTCAGCGACACAACCAAATTATTCTTATCAAGTTCCCTACATGAACTGCATAATAAAGATACATATCAAAGATCATTAAGTTCTATGAAAATCATAAGCATTAACATGGCATTCGTAACTATAAACTGCATGATACTTCTGCCAAGAATTTACTTAACACGATCGTGACTAGCAACCTCCACTACTTGTAAATATAAGTTCATAACTATTAGGTGAAATTCCCTTATATTTTAGCATCAAATCCCTGCATGCAAACTAAGTATGCATCCTTAATCAACATACAAGAACAAGTTATCAATCAAACAAATAAGTAAATTGCATTCACGATTTATGAAACAATAACTGGATGTAATCAATTCATATCACACATATGTTAATGGCTTTGAATTCACCTCTAGCTAAAACGAAATTAGTTCTACATGTTTGCAATTAAACGAAACCAATCTAATTTAAACATTGAAAACAAAAGATAAAATACACCTAGAAACGTTCCAACAATCCAAAGGTCTTGAATGGCAGGCACAGCTCCAAGCTTTTTCTTCTCCTTCCTTGCAAAGCTGTGGCATAAGTATGTTTTTCTGATTTTAGGCTCTTGTATGTGTGGTACTCTGAATGGTGCGGCAAAGGTGTATATATATGGCTAGGGCAAGGCACCAAGGTTGTAGAGGAAAAGGATTAGTTGTTAGCATTGTTTTAGTACTCCTAGAAATCAGATAAGAGGTGGTTTAATATGAAAAGGAGTTCCCCTTGCAGCTGGAAATAGGATAGGATAAGATTAGGATAGGATAAGCTAAGATAAGGTTAGGTTGAGATAAAACAGGATTGGATAAGGTTTTGGATTATGTTCCTTCCTTTTAGCCGATTCCTTATCTTTTATGACTTGAATTAATTTCTTCAACTCTTTAGCACATTCCTAGCCTCTCCTGATCTTCAAAAACGTCCATCCACCTTGCTCCATTCATATGTTGTCCATTCCAAGCCCAAAACTGCTCTAAAATGCTCCAAATTGCCTTTTCTTGCCACTTTTGCCATTTGAACCTACAAACACACGAAAATGGTTTAAAAGACTCTAAAAAGTAGAAACTAACTATGTAAATGCAAGGAAACAAGCTAACTAAGTAGCATAAATATGCTCCTATCAAATTCCCCCACACTTAGCTTTTGCTAGTGCTCGATCAAAACATAACCTAAACCTTCCAATGTTTGCCTCAGGGATTTCCAATGAAACATGACATGTTAAAAATCTCTACTCTCACAGATTTTAGCTATCCTTACCCTCGAGCTCATACGTAATCACAGTCACCACTCATTAGCTCGTATTTAATCAATTAAAACAATGTTTTGAATGTAGTAACATGCCTTAGAGAATTCCCTCAATTCCTCACTAGATATACTCTCTATTTTCGAATAGATTTTCTGACTACACTCCTTACACTAGTGATGCGATATAAACTAGCACTCAAATTAAACCCTTTTATTGACAATTGTAGTAAAGATGTAAGTAGGGATCGTTCTAGGCCGGGGATAAGGAGGGATTGCTAATCTACTTAAAACTAACTCAAAAACACAAAACTAGGCTTGAAAACACTTAACTAGACTCAATGAACTCAAAACAAACTACAAAGACTCAAAACAACACAAAACAATCAAATAGACTCAAACTAGACACTAAAGGGTGATTTGGACGAAAATTGATTTTAACTTGACTCAAAACACTTAAAAACACAAGTTTGGACAGATTCTAACTAATTTGACACAACAAAGTAAAGGGGATTGGGTTTTTGAAGAATTTAAAGTAAACACAAGTAAATTAAAGACTTAAACAAGTTTAGCACGAAATTGGGGGAAATTAGGGGTGATTGGCTAGCTAGAGGGTCATTCTCCACACATGACACACTTGCATACAAAACGATTTCCAGTTGCTTTTCCAATAAACCATGAACCTCAACGCCCCAAATTAACCGTGAACAACACTAATTAACCCTCAGATTTTCCTTAAATCATTGAATTGGATGGATAACGCATTGGCAACCAAATTATTCTTCAATAGTTTCCTACATGAACAACATAATAGAGATACAATCAAAGATCATTAAGCTTTGTAAAAATCATAAGCATTGACAAGGCATTCGTAACTATGAACAACATGATACTCCTGCCATGAATTTACTTAACACGATTGTGATTAGCAACCTCTACTACTTATGAATATAAGTTCATAACGATTAGGTGAAACTCCCTTATATTCTAGCATCAAATTCATGCATGCAAACTAAGTATGCATCCTTAATCGACAAACAAGAATAAGTTCTGAATCAAACAGTTAAGTAAATTGCATTCACGATTTATGAAATCACAACTGGAAGTAATCAATTCATATTGCAAATATGTTCATATCTTTGAATTTTCCTCTAGCTAAAACGAGTTTAGCTCCTCATGTTCGCAAAACAAAGATTATTAAACTTAAACATTGGAAACAAAAGATAGATTACACCTAAAAACGTTCTTGCAATCCAAACTTGAATGGCAAGCACGTCCAAGGGTCGTCCTTCTTCTTCTTTGCTAAGGCACAAGGTGTGGGTGAAGGTTTGAGTGATGAATTATATGAAAGAATGGCTGAAAGTATGAATGGTAGTGAATGGATGGTTTGAATGGTGTGGCAAGGCCCTTTATTTATAGGAGAATGAAGGGGCACGGCTGGGAATTAAATTAGGAAGGGTTTAAGATTCCAAATCCTCCAAGAAAAAGGTAACAAATCAGAATCCCAAGAGGAAAAGGGTAAGTAGGGTGCGACATGATCATAGAGGGAAAGGGGAAATAGGTGCGGCAAGGGGAAGAAAAGGGGAAATAGGCAAGGACAATGCGGCAAGGGATTTTAGGAATGTAATTAGGTCTGAATTTAAATCTCCTAATTTAATTAAAGGATCCTCCTTGCAGCTGGAAATTAAGTGGTGAAGGATTAGGAAAGTTTAGGACAAAATAAGGTAACTTTGGCTAACATTCCTTCTTTCTTGCTTGCATCCTTTACTTCCTTTTCTTGAATTAATTTCTTCATAACTTTAGCATAATCCTAGCCTCTTTAGGCTTCAAATTCGTCCATCCACCTTGCTCTATGCATGTGCTATCCATTCCAAGCCCAAAACTGCTCCAAAATGCACCAAAATGCACTTTCTTGCCACTTTAGCCTTTTAAACCTACAAACACACGAAAATAGCTTAAAATACTAAAATAACTAGGAACTAATAACATAAATGCAAGAAAACAAGCTAACTAAGTCGCATAAATATGCTCCTATCAACTAGGTATATGTGAGAAGGTTGATGTAAACATGTAGACTAGCACTCACATATGTAATAATCAAAGAAGGCACTTTCTGGAATTATTAATGCAAGTATATATGATCTCATAAACGGAATGCCACTACTTAGAAGTGAGAACCATGGATTCCATATGCTCGTACCAATTTCAAACTCCACATATTGAACACATAACACTCAAGATAGAAGTCAAAAGGTTGTAACGGGGCTAAGGTATTGGCTAACAAAGAATGGTCAAGGATAAACAAAGGTTCTTAAAGTTATAGTAAGCAAAGTAGTGAAATCAACACTTAGAATTCAACTTTTGATTGCAACATCTAATTTTAAACACAAAGGGGAGATTCATACAACTTTAGGGTCAGATTCACATTTTTGGACCCTTCTTCAACAACCAACACTTATGTGCTATTTTATATCACATCAAATTTTTGGCACCGTTGCCAAGGATTAGCAAAATTACTAATCTTCCCCTTTGTTTTTGTTTCTATTTTTCTTGTGTTTTTGATTTAGTTTTGTTTTATTTTCGTTGTTTTAGGTACTAGTTTAGGACTTGAAGTTCTCAACCTGTTCATGAGCATATATTGGAGTTTGATGACGATTTTAAACGAACTTTGAGAAGGAAGAGGAAGCAACCATAACCCAATCCACCTAGTTCTAGTTTTGAATCTGAATTTGAAGAAGAAGAAGAGGAGGAACAGGACATAGCTTTGGACAATCGAACAATCAAAGAACTTTCAGCCTCGGGATTAGAAAATGTTGTGCCCTTATGCATTCAATATCCTAGGGCAACTCAAGGCAAGACCGATGAGTTTGAATTGAAGTCTAGTTTGCTGCATCACATTCCCAAATACCATGAGCTGTCCATGGAAGATCCGAACAAGCATTTGAAGGAATTTGAAGTGGTTTGCTCGAGCATGACACCAATCAACGTGGATGACAATATTATGAAGATGAAAGCCTTTCCATTCTCTCTTATGGACAAGGCTAAAGATTGGCTCTATGAATTAGCACCTGAAACTGTTACTTCTGGGGAAAGCATGAGGAAAGCATTCTTAGAGAAATTCTTCCCAACTTCAAGAGTCATTCTTTTGAGGAAGAAAATTAATGGAATTCAACAAAGCCAAGAAGAATCATTTCCAGCATATTATGAGTGTTTCAAGACTCTAGTTGCATCATGCCCTTAACATCAAATGAAGGAAGAACTTTTGATTCAATATTTCTACGAATGACTCTTCCAATTGAGAGACAAAAGCTAGATGCCTCGGCAGGTGGTGCTTTGGTTGACAAAACACCAGTTGTTGCAAAGATCTTAATCGCGAGTCGAGCCTTGAATGCACAACAATACGAAGGAGTTAGACAAAAAGACCCTCCACGGCAACACCAAGTTAAGAAGGTAAGTTCAATGGCCGAAATTCAATCTCAATTGGCTAATCTCACTGTTCTTGTGTCACAGGTTGTTGAAGGATCCAAAATGTAAGGAACAAGTATTTGTGGAGTGTGCTCTATGTAAGGACACCCTTCTGATCAACGCCCTCAATTGATAGAGAATGGGGGATGGGAAAGTGCCAATGCCATTGGTTATTAAGGCCAAAATCAGCCAAAGTATGATCCATACTCCAACAATTACAATCCGGGCTTGAGAGATCACCCAAACATGAAGTGGAGGGAGCCTCAACAACCTCAACAACAAGGGGGATTTAGACAGCCACCTTCCAGGATATTTCAAAGGCCTTTCGCATTAACACAACCTCAACCATAATCTGCCCAACCAAATTCAGGTTCGTCAATGGATAACGATAAAATTCTTCAAATACTAACTTTGTTGATCCAGGATTACAAAATCAAGCCAAAGAGGTGGGTGAATTGAAGAATCAAATGGGGCAAGTGGTGGACTTCATGGGACAATTTAGAGAACAAGGCAAACTTCCTAGTTCAACCATTGTCAATCCAAAATGAGGTTTTGAAACCGTTAACGCTATCACTTTGAGAAATGGTAAGGAGATTGGAACAAGTTCAAAAACGTCCAAATCAAGCCAAGAGGAGGACGAAAAGTTGCTGTAACAAGAAGACAGAGCCACAGCAAGGGAAAAACACCCCTTGCCGTAGCCCCCTAAGCACCCTATGCCGTCCAACTCAACTAAGGTAGGTCCAAATTCAATTCCTTCTAACGTTATTCCACCAAATATGCCTTTCCTTGGCAGGTTTATGCAATCTAGGAACGAAGAGAATGAAAAAGACATCCTAGAAACCTTCAGGAAGGTGCAAGTCAATATCCTGCTCCTTGATGCGATAAATCAAATTCTGAAGTAGCTAAGTTTTTTAAGAAGCTTTGTACAACAAAGAAACGAATTCGGGAGAAAGAGGTGGTACATGTAAGTGAAAATGTCTCTGCAATGTTGCAAAAGAAGATGCCACCTAAATGCAAAGATCCAATTAGTTTCACTATCCCTTGTGTAATTGGTAATACAAGGTTCGAACATGCTATGCTAGATTTAGGTGCTTCCATTAATGTCATGCCATATTCTGTTTATGCATCTATGAATCTAGGAGAGCTTAAAAATGATGGAGTTATCATCCAATTAGCTGATCGTTCTAATGCATATCTGAAAGGAGTTTTGGAAGATGTTTTGGTGCAGGTTAACCGTTTGATTTTTCCAGCCGATTTCTATGTGCTTGAGATGGAAGATTCTGCCCACTCTTCACCATTGCCAATCTTACTTGAACGACATTTCATGAAAACAACCCAAACCAAGATTGATGTCGCCAAGGGAGCATTAACGATGGAGTTTGGTGGCGATATGATTAAATTCAATGTTTCTGACTCTGTTAAGAATCCTAATGATGTTCGTTTTTGTTTTGCCATAGATGTGATTAAAAATTTAGGCATGAACGTTCAGCCATACCAATCAAGAAGGATGTATCTAGAACCACCATCGAAGAGGGAATTGGAGTGGAGCACAAGGAACACGCCACTACCCTCAAAATACCCAATCTGGCCGAGAGCACCCCTAGTGAATTTGTTGACAGTGCTGCTACTTTTGAGCCTTCGTCGCAATATATTGGTAAGCCACCTATTCCAATTCCAATTCTCATTTCAACTAATAAGTTGTTACCTTATTTGGTTCAGGTGCCCAATCGAATCCAAGCTGGTGGGAGAGTTTACATTGAATTTAGGAAGCTCAACGCCATAATCAGGAAGGATCACTATCCCCTTCCATTCATAGATCCAATGCATGGAAGTTTTGAGGAGCATGTCATGGAGAAAATACCCCTCCATGTTGTGGACCCTAATGAAGGTATCGTCCGGCTGGAAGACGTTAAAGCAAGCGCTTCTTGGGAGGCAACCCATGCGTTCAAATAAAGAAGACCTAGGAATCTTCGACTCCAAAACCAGATTTGCATTCCTTAACCCTACTCTTTATTGCTTTTACTTTGCCATAATTGTCATGTTTGTTAGTTGTGTTGTTTGATTGCTTGCATGTGAGTCTATGTTTGAAACATTGAGGACAATGTTTAGTTTAAGTGTGGGGGTGTAAACAAAGTGTTTTTCATGAATGTTTGTTGGATTTCACCACCTAGCACTTGTAGAGTTGTTACTCACTGTTTTTAATTGTTTTTATTGTGTTTTGAAGTGTTTTAATGCGTTTTGAAAGAAAAATACGAAAATTTGAAACAAATTAGAAAACGTTTTGAAAACCCAAAAAGAGTTGTTTTTGTGTGTTTGTGTCTTAGGGTACTTTCCAATATAATGATGAGGATTTGGTTTTTAATTGCATGATTGTTAAAGAAAATTACAAACATGGGTGAAAGTTTGATATGCTCTTTGGTTAATACTTGGTTGTAGTTGTCATTAACGAATTCACATGTAATCACAAAGGAAAAAAAATCAGTTTTTGTAACATGCTTGAAGGAAGAAACTCAAACTGACTCCAAACAGCACATAACAAACAAATTGACTCAAAATAGGAATAAAGGGTGATTTGGACGAATTCTAAACTTAACTTGACTCAAAATACTAACGGGGGGTTGTTTTGACGAATTTAAAACTAAAACTAAGTAACTTGCAGAAAACAAACTAATTGATATGAAATTAGGGTGAATGAAGGGAGTGAAAGGCTAGCTAGAGGGTTCTTTTCCAAACATGACACATATGCATACAAATCGATTTCCAGTTATTCTTCCTATAAACCATGAACAACAATGCCCCAAGTTAACCGTGAGCTGCACAAATTAACTATCAGATTTTCCTAAATTCATTGAATTGGACTCAGCGACACAACCAAATTATTCTTATCAAGTTCCCTACATGAACTGCATAATAGAGATACATATCAAAGATCATTAAGTTCTATGAAAATCATAAGCATTGACATTAGGGGTGGGCACGGGCCGGGCCGGGCCCAAATTTGAAGGGACCGGACCGGACCCGCTTTAAAATGGAACGGGGCGGGGCGGGGCGGGTATTGAAATTTCTGAAGTTGGAACCGGACATAACCCGGCCTGTTTGAAACGGGCGGTTCGGGCCGGGTCCACGGGTCCAACGGAAGGGAACGACGTCGTTGTCTATCTTCCTCCGATGCGAAACCTAGATGCCCAGCGACAACCTTCACCGTCGCGCCGTTCAGCATCGTCACGTCTCCGGCGAACACCACTCGAATCTGTGACTGATGCATGTCGGTCTGAGTATATTACGAGTGTGCAAATACCACTCGGATCCATGACAAAGAGCTTTATTTGCACAGAACACTCGGATCCATGACAGATCCGAGAGAAATGAGGGACGTGTAGAGAGTGAGACTGTGAAAGAGTGAGAGAAAGGGGTGAGAGAGAAATGAGAGTATTGAATTCCAACGATGTTGGCGATGACGAAGCCGAGTATGAAGGTGTCCGAGGAAGAAGAGAGAGACTGCGAGTCTTGGTCCTGGGAAGAAAGAGCGGCAAAGTCATCTGCATCTCGGGAAGAAAGAGCGGCAAAGTCATCTGCGAAGCCAAGGGTGTCTATGTCCAACGGGAATACGAGAGAAACGTGAATGTCGTGAGAAATCACCTCTTGCTGCAGAGCCTCGGCCAAGCCACGGAGCCCGAACTTGCTGGCGGAGTAGGCCGTGTAGCCGTAGATTCCGACTTGGCCGGCCTGGGATGACATCAGCGCGATCGAGCTTCGGAATGAGAGTTGCAGAGATGGGGGGAGAAGAAACAGAGAAGAGGAATGAGGGAGAAGGGAGAAGGTTCGAGAGATTGGGTGTGTGTTCTCGAGAGTGAGAACCATCACGGGGAGGGACAAAAAGAAGTGGGCCTGGGACAGTAACAGTACCCAACACAGGGTATTTTTGCAAACGGGCCGGTCCGGGTACCCGTTTTTCTATACTTTTGGAACCGGCCCGAACCTAAAATTTCAAAGACCCGCCCCGTTTCTCTTTTTTAAAATTAGGACCCGCCCCGTACCCGCCCCGAACCGCTAATACCCGCCCCTACCCGCGGGTCCAGGACCCGTTTGCCCACCCCTAATTGACATGGCATTCGTAACTATGAACTACATGATACTTCTGCCAAGAATTTACTTAACACGATCGTGACTAGCAACCTCCATTACTTGTAAATATAAGTTCATAACTATTAGGTGAAATTCCCTTATATTTTAGCATCAAATCCCTGCATGCAAACTAAGTATGCATTCTTAATCAACATATAAGAACAAGTTATCAATCAAACAGATAAGTAAATTGCATTCACGATTTATGAAACAATAACTGGATGTAATTAATTCATATCACACATGTTCATGGTTTTGAATTCAGCTCTAGCTAAAACGAAATTAGTTCCACATGTTTGCAATTCACCTCTTGTATGTGTGGTACTCTAAATGGTGCGGCAAAGGTGTATATATAGAGCTAGGGCACAAGACCAAGGTTGTAGAGGAAAAAGATTAGTTGTTAGCATTGTTTTAGGACTCTTAGAAATCAGATAAGAGGTGGTTTAATATGAAAAGGAGTCCCTCTTGCAGCAGGAAATAAGGTATGATAAGATTAAAATAGGATAAGATAAGAGAAGGTTAGTTTGAGCTAAAACAGGACTGGATAAGGTTTTGGATAATGTTCCTTCCTTTTAGCTGATTCCTTATCTTTTATGACTTGAATTAATTTCTTCAACTCGTTAGCACATTCCTAGCCTCTCTTTATCTTCAAAAACATCCATCCACCTTGCTCCATTCATATGCTGTCCATTCCAAGCCCAAAATTGCTCTAAAATGCTCCAAATTGCCTTTTTCTTGCCACTTTTGCCATTTGAACCTACAAACACACGAAAATGGGTTAAAACACTCTAAAAAGTAGAAACTAACTACGTAAATGCAACGAAACAAGCTAACTAAGTCGCATAAATATGTTCCTATCAATATGCCCTGAACGTCAATCTTTGGAAGAAACATTTCAGGACAATGTCTGTATGTATAGATAACTCTAATACAACAAAAGGCAAAGTCACTCATCAAGACTATCTCAATAAACTATATACGTCCAAAATAGTGAATCCATGGACAATGGATCGATGGAAGAAGTAATCTAATGCTGTTAGACTACAGAGACTTTCTTCACATAAGCATAATGTCCAAAAAGGTTTCCGGTCATAGTTTGTTAGAGGGACACTAACAATACATAGACCAATACATTCTATGTCCCCTTCAAATGTGAAGGATGGAAAGTCTCATGCCATTAGTGTAGTGACACTAAGACAAGTATGTAGGTTTAGAGGAATAAGTTCACTGAACACAATCAAACAAGAGTACTTACATGAAGGTCTACTCATATGTCAAGCAAGTAACTCTACTGGTTGGAATAATGTAAGTAATCCTTTGACCTGAGACATCATAGTTTTTTTTGGGGATACGTTGCTGATCATTTCCTAATGAGACGTGAGCACATCTCATCTTAGATGTGTTCTATGCTTTATTGGGGTCAGTGATTTATTCTCAGAGGGATGTGAATGATCAATAAGGGATTTCTAATCCTTGTTAAAAGAGGAAGAATACTTTAAGATATGATTGGGGAATCTTCGGCCGAAGTATCAAGCGTAATGATGGAAGATTCCTATACGACTCAATTGAATCATATAACTAAGTATAATCACATTAGGGGTTTGACATTAAGTATCCATACCCTAGTAATGTGATTGTGAGTATTGTATTAAAGAATGATCAAATTACTTTGTAATTCCAACTGAATAGGTTCTCCAACCAAATTCTATATTAACTTGGGTAGCCATGATATATGGTTAGATGTCACTCATGGCTTGTGGATTCTTTTAAATCACTAAGTGATTGGATAAATACTAATCAATTGGATTGGTACTAATCACCTCACTGCCTCACTAATTAGAACCTAAAACAATTATACACTGATACACTCTTGTGGTGAGATAACTAAAGGATGATGGAATTAATTAATTGGATTAATTAGGTGTTATGATTAATTAGGAAGTCTAAAGAAATCATAGAAGTGATGAAAGATCGTTTCGGGCTTAAAGAAAAGTTCGAGTTCATTCGAGCCCATCGGGGCCCAAACGCATTGGGTTGTTTTTTTATTCAAGCATAGGATGACTTGAAATGATAAAAACCCAAAGCCCAAATCAACATTTAGTGGCCGGCCAAGGATGAGGAAAAAAGAGAGAGAAAATGTCAATTTGTTGACTTCTTTTACCTTTATAAAGGGAGTTTAATGAAAAAGTTTCATTAGGGTTTTTGTGTGAACTTTTCAACAAGAGAAAGACAAGTCTCCCTCTTTCTACACAGATACATAGCCGGCCACCAAAGGGGGATATAGCTAATCATCTCTTCTCCTTTTGGTTATTCCAACATCCATCTTACTATATTAGTGGGTGTGGATCTTTAGAGGTCTTCTACTGTGGAGACTAGAGGAGAATCAAAGGAGTTCCAAATCTATCAAGGCGGAGGAATCAAGGAGGGAGGCTAGACGCAAGGAGTTCCAAGAACAACGCGCTTGGAGGTGGTCCATCCTTGGTCTAAAGTCTAGATCAAGAGGTATAAAACTCAACCTTCACTTTGTTCTTCAATATTTTGTTAGACGCATCATATATGAATCTATGCTTCTTGAAGGGGATTTGCATGACTATAGCTTTGATAATATGTGATAATATGCTTCCGTTGCGTATGTATATAAATTTGGAATTGTATATGCATGCTAGTCACTAGAAATCCCACTATAAATCTCACTATTTCCCTTCAAGAGCCAAAGGTTTATATTTGATGTGACCTTTTGGATTTTATGCATATGGGTTTTGATTTTATGTTTGACATATTATTTCTTCATTCTAGATATATTTATCTTTTGTTTTTCAAGTGTTGAAAAATGTGTTTCAAGAGTTGAAAAGGATATGTATGCAAAAAGTTTTTTGGATGCATGAATGAAGAGTGAGTTTTGAACAAATTTTGGGGTTTTTTCTTCCATGGGGAAGGCACGGTTTTGGGGGGTTTTTTGGCTTGTGTTTGTGTTTCTTTTTTAGTCACACACACACACACACACACACACACACACTTTTAAGCTAGAAAGCCAAGTCCTTGTCACTTTTATTTTTGGTTTGAAAAACCACCAAGAAAGCTAAAATCTTGAAATTATTTTCAAGGTTTTGTTCTTGGTGTTCATATTTTATTCTTGTTGTTCTTCATTTAATTTTGGTTTTAGGAGTTAATCTTTGTTGACTATTGTTAAATTTGTTTCAAAACCCACACTAGATTTACTCCATCCTAGACTTGACTAGGAGGCCATACCTAAAGCCATATCTAAAAGTACAACAATTATAAAAGGTGACAAGGAAAGGCATGACCCTTTAATTTTGACATAAAGGGAGAAGTATGGTCTTCTCCCTCACCCAACATGCCTAGGCCGGCCACTCCTTTTCAAAGGCCCCCATGTAGGCTAATTTTGCAATTTGAAAAGTTGACTATACTTTCTAGTATTTGCGGTTTGACCCATAACTTTCTATATTTGCATTTTGGCCCCACCTCCCTAGAGGACAAAATATTTTGATTTTAATTTTGTTTGTAGTTTAAACTCATCATAAAATAAAGCCCATATGTACTAAATCTAATTGATTATGTTGCTTTCCAATTTAATTATTTAATGTGATTAAGTAATTAGAAAAATGGTTGACTATGGACTTGTGCCTTAAACGATAATTGTTACATCCCACATCGCCCAGGGGAGTGCATCATGTAAGCCTTATATGTATATTCCAATCTCTACCTAGCACGAGGCTTTTTGGAAGCTCATTGGCTTCGGGTTCCATCGGAACTCCGAAGTTAAGCGAGTTCGCGCGAGAGCAATCCCATGATGGGTGACCCACTGGGAAGTTCTCGTGTGAGTTCGTAGAAACAAAACTGTGAGGGCGTGGTCAGGGCCCAAAGCGGACAATATTGTGCTACTGCGAAGTCGAGCCTGGGTTGTGGTGGGGGCCCGGGCCAGGTTGTGACAATAATTGAGCTACGAGTGAGGCTGCTAAATTCAAATTGTTTGAACCTTGGGAATGTGTTTTAATTATCAATTCAATTGGACCACAACACGTTAGACGTTAATCTTTCTCTCCCTCTTAGTATATGTAATTTGTAGGAATTTGTACAAATCAGTTTGTAATTCTTATTACTTCTTTATCTCATTCAATTAGTTGATTCCCTCTAGTACTAGACTTCACTCTAGTACTAGACTAGAGTTTCTTTATCTATTGGTAAGGAGAAATATTAAAAGGGGTTTTCATGAGATTAAAGATTTGTTGGGTCCAATGCCCTAATTAGCAATGAATGATTGTCTTTCGTTTCTAATGGCTCAATGAAAAATGTTTTAATTGGATTGAAAGCATGTAATTAAAACGATACAATCTTCCCTAGATCTTATTCAACAATGTTGGCTCATTGTTGAATCAACCTAATAAGTCCATAGTCATCCAAAGAGCCTAAGATAACTATAAAGTCCAAATTCAAAGAAATGCAAAAACCTTGGTAGTAGTAGTTACTTCCAATATTTGAAAATTTTGTTTTTGATATTGATTTGTTTTTGTCAAAACAAATAGTGGGAGTATCATACGCTACTAAACTAAAATGAACACAATTAGTAGTAATATATATCTCCAATATTTTGAAAATTGTTTTGATATTGATTTGTTTTGTGAAAACAAATAGTGGAGATATCATATGCTACTAATGTCATTTACTTTGGACTAGTAGTTGTAATAGGACACAATTTATTATAATATGATTAAATAAATAAAATGATGAGACCTTAAAATCCCTAAACCAACATCCAATATTAAGTTGAAAGCGGAGAGGTGCTTTGAACACTTCTTCGTGGCCTTCCACCATGGTAGGCTCCAATTGTTTATGACTCATACACTACCTTGACCCTTTCATGTGGGAGTTCAAAGTATGTGCTTATACTTAGGAAGAGTCTATTTCAACATTTGATGTGGTTAAGGTAGGCAACGAGAATGGCCGACATCATATTGATAGGAGCATATTTATGCGACTTAGTTAGCTTGTTTCGTTGCATTTTCATAGTTAGTTTCTGTTTATTATAGTGATTTAAGCTATTTTTGTGTGTTTGTAGGTCTAATTGGCAAGGTTGGCAAGAAAGTGCATTTTGGAGTATTTTAGAGCAATTTTGGGCTGGAATGGATTGCATGCATGTGGAGCATAAGGAATGGATGTTTTTGAAGATCAAATGAGGCTAGGAATATGTTCAAAAGATGGAGAAATTGATTCAAGACTTGGAAGATAAGGAATCAGTTAAAGTCAAGGAGTGCAGAAAGGAAGGAACCTAATCTTAACCAACCTTATCCAAACTAACCTTATCCTAATCTTATCTTACCTTGATTCTAGCTGCAAGGGGGGATTATTTTTAGTTTAGGACACCTAAATACCTGATTTCTAGAAGTCTTATCTGCTCCTAAATGGGTTCCGCACCTTTCTCCCTTGTCCTTCTAGAACCCCTAGAAAGGTGGCGCCTTTTCCCTCTTCTAGAAGTCTAAGAACCTGCCACAACACATTCTTTCTAGAATCCCTAAATAAGTGCCACACCCCTCTTCTTTTAAAAGTCCTAAAATCTTCAAGAACCCTATCCTTTTCCCTTTTGGATTGGGCCGTGCCCTATCCTTGTCCTCCAAGTAATTGGTGCCCAAACCCTAGCATATAAATATATCTTTTCTGCCGCATAATTGACCACCACCCCCCATATATTTCGACATCACCATCTACCATATAGATAAGAGCCTAAAATCAGAAATTCATACCTTATGCCACAGCCTTGAAGGAGAGAAGACTTTTTTGTGGCTTCCATTGGAGAAGAGGAGGGTTGTGCCACAAGCCACCTGCAACCATTGGAGACTTTCAGAGTTCTTTCTTCCCTCACTTCGTTTCCATTTTTATTTTACTTTGCTTTTCAATTATTATGAACATGAGGAACTAATTCCTTTTTAGTTAGAGGTGAATTCGAAGCCATGGACATATGTTTTATATGAATTGATTACCTTCAGTTATTGTTTTGTAAAACATGAATGTGATTTACTTATCTGCGTTATTGAGAACTTATTCTTGTGTGTTTATTAATGATGCATACTTAGTTTGCATGCAGGGATTTGATGCTAAAATATAAGGGAATTTCACCTAATCGTTATGAACTTATATTTATAAGTAGTGGAGATTGCTAGTCACAATCGTGTTAAGTAAATTCTTGGCAGGAGTATCATGTAGTTCATAGTTACGAATGTCTTGTCAATGCTTATGATTTTCATAGAACTTAATGATCTTTGATATGTATCTCTATCATGCTGTTCAAATAGGGAACTTGAGAAGAATAATTTGGTTGTGATGCGCTGTCCATCCAATTTAATGAACTTAGGAAAATCTGAAAGTTAATTAGTGCATTCACAATTAATTTGGAGCATTGTCGTTCATGGTTTAAAGAAACCATACTGGAAATCAATTTGTATGCATATGTTTCATGTGTGGTCTAGCTAGTTTTTCACCATTCAAATCACCTAATTTTGTACCTAATTTACTTTGTTTTGCAATCTGTTTAGTTTAGTTAATTTCGTCCAAATCAATCCCCCCTTTAATTGAGTGTGTTAGATTAGTTAGAAACGTGTTCAAATATGTCCAATTTAGTGTTTTGAGTCTTACTAGTCTTAATTTCGTCCAAATAACTTCTTAGAGTCTGTTTTGAGTCAAATTCACTTAGTTGTGCAGTTTTGAGTAGTTTGAGTCAGTTTTAAGTCTTAAGAGTCTAGTTTTGTGTGTTTTGAGTCTAGTTTAGTGTTTTAGAGTTTAATTTGTGTAGATTAGCAGCCTTTCTAATCCCCGGCCTAAAACGATCCCTACTCTCATATACTACAATCATAGGGTTTTAATTTGAGTGTTAGAATATTTCACATCACATATCATTGTGAGGTCATACTTGGACCCCTATCCGAACCGGCATGGTGTGGGAGGTGAGAAAAGGATATAAACTTGAATATGATTGGTTTATAGTTGTCTAAAATTAATAGTACAATACTATTCTTATTGAGTTTGTAATTTTAATTGTTAAAGGTCTCAAGCTCTTCAAAGTGTTAAAATTCTATGTTGTGTAACATTCTAAGGATAACCTATGAATGTTGGTTACACAAACCTAGCATAATATGGTTATATGTTAGGAGTTGTCCATCATTCTCTTTTATGAGAACAAGCTAAGAACAAAGCAAATTGACAAGTTGTTGAAATAAAAGGGAATAGTTTCAAAATGAGTCGCAACATATTGTTTAACAACAAGACAATCCTATTTCGGCATCTCATGTAACTATAATACTCTATGTAGTTTTGATAAAGAATTAAATCAACCACCTAGGAGGTATGGTTGAATTTCTATATCCTTAGTTGGATCCATGCTTCCACTAAAGATTTGAATAATTCTTATATGACTATTTTAAAAGTCTTAGTATGACTAAAATTTGAAGTATGGTGTTTGACGCCATATGTTTTAAATGAAAGGACTTGACAAAACAAGTCACACATTTGGTATTGGATCTAAATCCAGTTTTAATCCAATATTAAGGAATTACTTAAGAAGGAATTCTTTGTGCATGTTCATTTAAACAACTTGTATTAGCTAGAATTATTGACTGCCTCAAATCAATTGAGTCATCAACAATAAGCTAATGGATCTGAAAGATTGGCTATAGATCCAAGACAAGTTAGTGGGAGCTATATGCATTCGAATCAAGAAAATATAAATGTTAAGTTTTTCTTAAAGTTTCGAATGAATGTTTAGTTACAACAAGGTTAGTGGGAGTGATGTCATACTTTTGAGCAACATGTTATGAATGAAGTCTATTTGATAGACTTAATGAAAAACAAATATTACTCAAAATGACAAATTATGACACAGTTAATTTTGAAGTACAGACTTAAAAATGGACTGGACATAAATGAAGTCAGTTGAGAATGGACTTAATGATACAACAAGGCTGTCTCAAGAATGTTATAGGGAAATTGAATCTCAAACGTTGAAGATTTGAGAAAGTATTTCTACATATGATAGAAAAACTACTTTCATGACCTTTACAAAGAATATGTCACAAAATCACAACAGGCACACATGAATGGACTTGTGAGATGATATCCAAAGGTGAATAACCATCGGGGTTGTCACTTTAAAATATTGCTATAACCCAGGATCAGAACCGTAGTAACTGATAACAGTATTATTACATTTGAGAAAGGAATATCAGAGTGAGACTCTGGAAGTGTGCATTCACTTAGGTTATAAACCAAAGTGACAATAATCCATTTTAACAAATAGAATTTCATGGTAGATGAAGTACTAATCATATATGAATGTATTGTTAGTGTTGTACTACAATGGTCTCAAGGTTGGAGCAAAGTTTGTATAAAGAATACAAACGATATATATGTTGATATATATATAAGTTTTAGAAACTACTTCAAAAGGTGTTTCAAAATAGACAGGGTTCATCTTGAACCAATGATTGAATCCAAACCATAAGGTCACTAGTAGGATACTGTGACGTAATGGGGTGATAGCTCAAGCCATGGAATCAAGGTCTCATCAAAGTATTTGAACACAAGGAAGAGACAACGTTAAATGTTTTCGAAACATTTAATAAGTAAATCCTTTTAAGTTAAAAGGATTAATGCATAACCTAGTTAACCTACAAGCTCAAGTTCACTCGACTAGCATTTATAAGATGCACTAATGATTGACTTTAGTGCAAGTGGGAGATTGTTGGAGATATGCTCTGAAAGTCAATCTTTGGAAGAAACCTTTCAGGACAATGTCTGTATGTATAGATAACTCTAATACAACAAAAGGCAAAGTCACTCATTAGGACTATCTCAATAAACGATATACGTCCAAAATAGTGAATCCATGGACAATGGATCAATGGAAGAAGTAATCTAATGATGTTAGACTGTAGAGACCTTCTTCACATAACCATAATGTCCAAAAAGGTTCCTGGTCATAGGATTGTCAGAGGGACACTGATAATACCATAGACCAGTACATACTATGTCCCCTTCAAATGGGAAGGAAGGAAAGTCTCATGCTATTCGTGTAGTGACACTAAGACAAGTATGTAGGTGCTCATTAAGGGAATGAGTTCATTGAATATAATCAAATGAGAGTACTTACATGGAGGTCTACTCCCATGTCAAGCAAGTAACTTTATTGGTTGGAATAATGTAAGTAATCATTTGACCTGAGACATCATAGTTGTCTTGGGGATACATTGCTGATCATTTGATAATGAGACGTGACCACATCTCATCTTGGACACTGATAATACCATAGACCAGTACATACTATGTCCCCTTCAAATGGGAAGGAAGGAAAGTCTCATGCTATTCGTGTAGTGACACTAAGACAAGTATGTAGGTGCTCATTAAGGGAATGAGTTCATTGAATATAATCAAATGAGAGTACTTGCATGGAGGTCTACTCCCATGTCAAGCAAGTAACTCTATTGGTTGGAATAATGTAAGTAATCATTTGACCTGAGACATCATAGTTGTCTTAGGGATACATTGCTGATCATTTGATAATGAGACGTGACCACATCTCATCTTGGATGTGTTCTATGCATTATTGGGGTTAGTGATTTATTCTTAGAGGGATGTGAATGATCAACAAGGGATCACTAATCCTCGTTACGAGAGGAAGAATACTCTAAGATATGATTCGGGAATCTTTGGCTGAAGTATCGAGCGTAATGATGGAAGGCGTTCATATATGACTCAATTGAATCATATAACTAAGTGTAATCACATTAGGGGTTTGACATTACGTATCCATACCCTACTAATGTGATTGTGAGTATTGTATTAGAAAAGGATCGAATTACATTGTAATTCCAACTGAATAGGTTCTCTGACCAAATTCTACAATAGCTTGGGTAGACATGATATATGGTTAGATGTCACTCATGGCTTGTGGGTTCTTCTAGATGATTAAATAAGTAGTCATCAAAGAAGAAGTAGAATTAAAAGTAAGTTTTAATTCACTAAGTGATTGGAAAAATACTAATCAATTGGATTGGTACTAATCACCTCACTACCTCACTAATTAGAACCTAAAACGATTGTACACCGATACACTCTTGTGGTGAGACAACTAAAGGATGATGGAATTAATTAATTGGATTAATTAGGTGTTATGATTAATTAGAAAGTCTAAAGAAATCATAGAAGTGATGAAAGATCGTTTCGGGCTTAAAGAAAAGTTCAGGTTCATTCAGGCCCATCGGGCCCAAACCTATTGGGTTTTTTTATTCAAGCATAGGATGACTTGAAATGATAAAAGCCCAAAGCCCAAATCAACACTTAGTGGCTGGCCAAGGATGAGGAAAGAAGAGAGAGAAAGTATCAATTTGTTGACTTACTTCTTTTACCTTTATAAAGGGAGTTTAATGAAAAAGTTTCATTAGAGCTTTTTGTGTGAACTTTTCAACAAGAGAAAGACAAGTCTCTCTCTCTACACACATACATAGTCGACTACCAAAGGGGGATATAGCTAATCATCTCTTCTCCTTTTGGTTATTCCAACATCCATCTCACTACACTAGTGGGTGTGGATCTTTAGAGGTCTTATACTTTGGAGACTAGAGGAGAATCAAAGGAGTTCCAAATCTATCAAGGTGGAGGAATCAAGGTGGGAGGCTAGACTCAAGGAGTTCCAAGAACAACAAGCTTGGAGGTGGTCCATCCTTGGTCTAAAGTCTAGATCAAGAGGTATAAAACTCAATCTTCACTTTGTTCTTCAATATTTTGTTAGATGCATCATATATGAACCTATGCTTCTTGAAAGGGATTTGCATGACTATAGCTTTGATAATATGTGATAATTTGCTTCCATTGCTTATGTATATAAATTTAGAATTGTATATGCATGCTAGTCACTAGAAATCCCACTAGAAATCTCATTATTTCCCTTCTCCCGAAGTTACGGGGCTATTTTTCTGAGTTCCTTAGAGAGAGTTGTCTCACGCCTCTAGGTATTCTCTACCTACCCACCTGTGTCGGTTTCGGGTATAAGTACCTTTTTGTTGAAGGTCATTCGAGCTTTTCCTGGGAGTATGGAATGAGTTACTTCAGTGTCGTGGCACCTGGTACTCGAACATTGGCTCGAGGCATTTTCTCTACCCCTTCTTACCCTGAAAAATCAGGGGCACCTTGCTTCCTTGAACCGATAACCATCTTTCGGCTAACCTAGCATTATATTAGTGAGCTTCTTTTATATATGTATTTATATACACACATTATAATTTTGCTCGGATCTTAGTATTTGTACCGAAACGTTCATCCCACTTGTGCTTTAATCTTCTAGTAATATTCATTTCGTCTAAAGCCGCCTCCTCTATGTGGAAGCCTTACGAGTTACCACCATATCGTAGATGTTAATAGATATTTCTATATATTGACACCTACTCCATGCAAGTTATGACTAACCTTGTTGCTTGTGGCCTTACATGTCCATTCTCTACAAAATCATATCCATAAGTTGCCAAGTCCAACTCTACTTAGGTTTAGAACCTTACACATTATTATTAGCTTGCTGCTACAACATGATTGAATCAAATAAAAGCCTTTAGAGGAATCAACAGCTCTTACTTACCCGCATGCATATTTGTTTGAGTTGTCAAGCTTCATTCCTTACTTCATCATTTACTCAACCCCACCTCCTCTATCTGCCGCCTTTCAATCCTATAAATAGAAGGCCGCACTTCATTCGTTCATCTCACATTTTAGGAAACATATGTTGGCCGTCGGCTGGTAGGAAGCCATTCATGTATTGCATGCATGGTCCGTGTATATGTTTGTGTGTGTACGAAGCCATTCATGTATTGCATGCATGGTACGTGTATATGTTTATGTGTGTACATATTATATATATATATATAGAGAGAGAGAGAGAGAGAGAGAGAGAGAGAGAGACGAAAGAATGAGAGCTAGGGTTTGAAGTGTGTGAAGATTGTCTTGTTGAATTTCAGATTATCGAGGTGAGTGGTTTATGTAATGTGTTTCAAAAATTTCTTATTTCTGATAAAACGAAAACCATAAATTATCATGGGATTTGATCTATTTCAAATAGCTCTCTATTTCAAGTCAAGCATGTTTGATTTTGTGTAAATGTTTATGATGGAATATATATATAAACACAATCTATGTGGAATTACTTGAGATTGTTCATGGAGCACGAGAACTTTAATGTTGCATTGATTCGAGGGATAAATGTAAATTGCACAGGGGGCAGAATGACCGTTAGGGGTAACGTAAGAGTCACACTTGATGAAAGATATAATGAACAC
The DNA here is from genome assembly GCF_916048215.2 of Malus sylvestris. Lineage (NCBI taxonomy): Eukaryota > Viridiplantae > Streptophyta > Magnoliopsida > Rosales > Rosaceae > Malus > Malus sylvestris. The sequence goes on along the minus strand of NC_062260.1, from coordinate 342,526 downwards.
ATAAAAGGATGATGTGATATGGCGCTATGTGTATAATAATTTTGATATATGATACATATTTTCCAGACTATGTAAAACGACATTGATTGACGAGCATATTACATTTCCTACTCACTACGCTTCGGTAGTTGTTGATCACCCTTACTTTTTTATTTTATGGATGAGTTATTTGGCAAGACAGGTGTTAGATGAGCTGAGATTGTGTTAGACGAGAGATTTAAGGGTTTTATATTTATTTTTGTACACTTGTAAGTTTTTTTTTATTATTAGAATTAGAGAAGCTTTTTTTTTTCATTTTTTTTTTACTTTTCCTCGCACACCAAGCACGAGGTTATTTTTTCTTCCGACCCGGTCTGGGGTATGACAAAAGGGTTATCTTTTCACATCGATTGATTGGGACCTGGTAAATCCTATTCCTTTAATATTTTTTTGTTCACTGGTTTGTTTTTGTTGGAGAGAGAGATAGGTGAGGGTTGTAGTCCGAGTAGGGGGTGAGGGGGGGAGAAGTGAGGTGGAGAAATGGAGCTTGTGAGCTGGTGAAGGGCTCTATTTCATTGGGTTTTTATAAATCGGGAATTTGAATCCATAATGGTCGGTGGTTTGGACTGGACTTCGTTGAAATCGTGAATTTGGAATTTAGCCATATAGTTGTAAAACTTGTGCTGGGTTGTAATACATTGTGTTGTAATTGTAAAGTTCCGTAGCACTTAGACATTGAAGTGTAATTAGATGGGGGATGAACTATTATTTTTATGTGGCCATGGTTGTTTTACTATTTTAGAAGGTTTCAATGTCACATCAGTGTTGGAAATTGCGCTGCACAAACTGTGACATATGATGAATGCATATGAATATTTGTGACAGCTTACGAAATTTTATGACAATAAAACTTGAGTCACTTACAAAAGCTTGACATTACAATATACTTAAAAAAGTGCGCAAAATGTATATAACAATGAGTTGTAAATATATACGAAGGCAGATTTCACCCTGAAGACCCTTGGGTGGCTGTGAGCCACTTTTACGTACTCGTGCTCCTCGTAATCACCACCATCTCTTACGAAGTCATCCACGTGCGAGAGCAAAATGTAGTCCCAATCATATCCCTTGCGGTTACGATTAAGATATGAACAAAAATTCTAAACCCCACCAAAGAAAACGGAGTCATAATCTTGTTGGAGCTGCTTTGTCACCCATAAATTGATGACGTACGGCATAGGTCTTCCTCCTCGTTTAGATTTAGTTCATTATACTTACGCTTTTAGCTATGTACTTGACATTTATACTTGGCCGATTTGTACAACGCCTTGTTCAGTTTTTGGTGTAACGCAAACAAGGCGGACTACTATTCGTCGCACTTTTGATGCCATATAGGGACGGGCCATGAGTAATTTCTGAATTTGATCTTCACTTGTGCAATTTGATTGCTCGTATCATCGGAATCAGCATCACTCCCTGACTCACACATGACATCTGTGGTTGTCATGGTTGTGGACGAAGTAAATGTTGGGTCCTATATTGTCCTTGACTTGTATTTATAGGAGATCAATTTAGATGTCGTTAAATTATCTACACCAATAAAAATTTGGATGGACATGATGGATATATGACGGTCTGTTGTAGGTATATTCAGTTTGTATACAGTTTACAACCAGTTGGTTCCAAATTTCGTCCAAATCCTTAACCTTTTTCTGTAACTATGTTAAGGATGTGTTGTGGTTGCTAGGCATTATTCAGTTCGTATAAAGTCACATTTAATGGGGTGTGACATTTGATGGTTTCGGTTGTGTGTGGGTTTATTTCTTGTGATGTGATATAAAATAGCACACAAACTTAAATCCTCTTTTTAATAGTTGTAGTATGTGTAAGTAGGGATCGTTCTAGGCCGGTGATTAGGATGGCTGCTAATCTACACAAATTAAACTCTAAATCACTTAAACTAGACTCAAAAACAAAAAATTAAACTTAAACTACTCAAAATAAGCTAATCTGATTCAAAACACACAAACTAAGTTAAATTGACTCAAAACAGGAACTAAAGGGAAGTTTGGACGAAAATTAAACTAAAAAGACTTAGAATACTAAATGGGGGGTTGTTTTGACGAATTTACGATTTAACACACAAACTTGCAGAAACAAACTAAAGGGTACGAAATTGGGTGAATTAAAGGGGGTGAAAGGCTAGCTAGAGGGTCATTCTCCACACATGACACATATGCATACAAGTCGATTTCCAGTTATTCTTCCTATAAACCATGAATGGCAATGCCCCAAGTTAATCATGAACTGCACAAATTAACCATCAGATTTTCCTAAATTCATTGAATTGGACTTAGCGACGCAACCAAATTATTCTTATCAAGTTCATTACATGAACTGCATAATAGAGATACATATCAAAGATCATTAAGTTCAGTGAAAATCATAAGCATTAACATGGCATTCGTAACTATGAATTGCATGATACTCCTGCCAGGAATTTACTCAACACGATTGTGACTAGCAATCTCCACTACTTGTAAATATAAGTTCATAACTATTAGATGAAACTCCCTTATATTTTAGCATCAAATTCATGCATGCAAACTAAGTGGGCCCCCTTAATCAACACACAAGAATAAGTTATCAATTAAACAGTTAAGTAAATTGCACTCACGATTTATGAAATAATAACTAGATGTAATCAATTCATATCACATATATGTTCATGGCTTTGAATCCACCTCTATCTAAAACGAAATTAGTTCCTCATGTTTGCAATTAAACAAAGACAATTAAAATTAAACATTGAAAACAAAAGATAGAATACACCTAGAAACGATTTAACAATCTAAAGGTCTTGAATGGCAGGCATAACTTCAAGCTTCTTCTTCTCCTTCCTTGCAAAGCTGTAGCACAAGTGTGTTTTTCTGATTTTAGGCTCTGAATTTCTCTCTAAAGCTCTCCCCTTATTTTCTGCGACAATGGTGTATATATACTGCAGATACATTGCATTGTTTGTGGAGGAAAATAATTAGTTGTTAGCATTGTTTATAACTCCTAGAAATCAGATAAGAAGTGGTTTAATATGAAAAGGAGCCCCCATTGCAACTGAAAATAAGGTAGGATAAGATAAGGTTCGTTTGGATAATGTTGGATAAGATAAGGTTGGTTAAGATAATGTTCCTTCCTTTTAGCTGACTCTTTATCTTCCAAGTCTTGATTTAATTTCTCCATATTTGTAGCACATTCATAGCCTCTTCAAACTTCAAAAATGGCCATCCATTATGCTCCATACGCATGTTATCCATTCCAAGTCCAAAACTGCTCCAAAATGTTCCAAATTGCTCTTTCTTGTCACCTTTGCCAATTGGACCCGGATGATTCTGAGCATCCTGCAGAGAGATATTGTTAATACGTCCCTGGGCTTGATGTTGTCCCTCACGACCTCTATTAGCTTGATAATCTCGCCCCTGCACACCTCGCCCCTGACTTGGCTGACTAGATTGCCTTGAAGATCCCCCACTACTGGAAGCAATCTTTACTTGTTGGGGTTGTCCTCCTTGGTACCACTGAGATCAACTAGCTGGAATGGGAGGATACGGTGTATACCCTCCAAGATACTGAGAATACCCACTATGGTAATAAGGATCATGTGAATATTGATATGGTCCTGGAGCATAAGGAGCGGCATCGCCGTGATAATGGTAAGCACCACCTCGACCCATCTGACCATAACTACCAGACCCTGGAACTTGCTGGATCGGCGCTGGTGGTGGCATAGAAGGCTGTTGGGGCCTCTGCTAGTTCTGGGGACAATTTATAGCTATATGTCCCACCTGCCCACAAGTAAAACATCCAATGTTGCCTCGCCTACACTCTCCAAAATGCCTATTATTACATCTGCGGCACAAAGGAGCACGTCCTTTTCCAGAATCTCCTTGCCTCTGGAATCTAGGACCTCCTGAAAATCTACCACCTCTCCTCTAACCAGTGGCACTAAAACCTCCGCTAGAAGAATTGGAACTAGTTCCACTCCTCTTAAAGCTCTGAGTCTTGCGAGGTCCTTGAGAAGATTGACTTTTACCTTTTTCATCTCTCCTCTAATTCCCATTCTTTTCTTCTTCTTCTTCACTCTTATTAGGCATATTCTTTGAGTCCTCAATCCTCAACAAAATCTCATAAAACTCCTGGTAAGTAGCATAGGGAGTCGAGGTTGCTATAGAACGCCATTTCTTTTTAGTACCCAACCTGAAATGACGGAGCATCTCAACTGGATTAGCAGCAACCTCTGGATGATAATGAGATAAGTCAGTGAATCTCCTATAATACTCATTTGTTGTCATCTTCCCCTGCTTTAATTAAGTAAACTTTTACTTTTTGCGATCAATATACTCAGGGGGAATAAACCTTTTCTGAAACAACTATTTAAACACTTCCCAGTCAGCTGCTTCCTCTGGTGACAACTGATAAGACTCCTGTCTCCACCAAGATGCATGTTCCGGACCCAGAAACTAGGTAGTCGTCTTGACCCACCTATTAAGATGAAGATTCCCCTAACTCTGCATTACACGGAAAGTCTTCTCAAGATGATTAATCCATTTCTCCGCTCCTTCATGTCCTTCATTCCCCATAAAATGATTCAGCTTCAGATTATACACAATCTCAAGAGGTGTCCTTTAGGGAGGACAAAGCGAAGTCTGAATGGAATTAGCTATAGCTTCCCCTAACAGAGCTATATCGGGAAACTAGGCCCAACAGAAGGACTTGTATCTCAACGAAGCAGCATAGTTTTGACAGAAGACACCAAAATAATTAGAAATTTCATAAGATATGCATGACTGCAAACCTAGGCTCTGATACCAAACTAACGCACCCCAAACTAAATCAGGGCATGCTAGCTATCACGTGAGAGTGACGTAACCATGTGCACATCGCGAAAGCAAAATTGATATAGAGAAATACGAGTGAATAAAAACCAAACTACTTGCAGTACTAACTAAGATAAAGTGCTAGTGCGAGATTAAGTGTGAAATACACAATCAGAGCATAAATAGCCTAAGTGCAATCAGGTAGGACAAATACTAATTATACAACACCCAAGGGTGATCCTACATTTATGATGTTCTGTCAAAACCACCATCGAAATCCCCGTGAGCCACCAAAGCACTTCTACCTAAAATCTGGAAGGGCGCAAAACAGAAAGTGTGAGTGGGCAAAAACAAAGCTTTTCAAAATCATTTCATTTCTCAAAAGTTCTAACCCCTCGCTGTAAAACATGTATAATTTCCCAGAATTTAATATATGTTATATCAGAAATCATGCTCAGGATGAAAATCTGTAGAAATATACCATGCCAAAGTATCTCAATGAAATGCCATAAATATTCCAGTTAAAATATATAGCTCATAACCAATCTCAATCATATCAAATCCTGCACACGAGTCGGAACCACCTAAAGTAGTCTGTACGACAGGACTAGGTGTAAAATAAATATGCTCTAGTGCTATGATTAGGTGAAGACTGTGCGAATGATCGCGGGTCACCTACGAGTTAGAACCACCTATAGTGGTCTGTACGATAAGCTTGTGCACTTAACTTGGATCCAAGGTGAGCATATGGTGCAGGAAGCGAACATCACGTGAAGAACTGTGCCCTAACTCTGGGTGGGAGCACTAACACCGGGGTGTAGGTTTATGAGCTCTCAATACATCACTTCATATCTCGCATAACTGAAGTAATCTCATATCTTTAATTTATGAACTTACCTGGCACTTACATGTGCGTCCGCAGCACCAATTATACATATATACAACTACTAATGCATAAATAAAATAGGCAGATACTTTGCATGGCATTTCAAAATGTATAATCATTCAATTTTATTTTCTGGGAAAAAATCTCAAGTATATAGGTATATACATAAAACCAAAAACCCATTCACTGATATGTCGAAGGGTCGTAGCCCCCGAGCCTCGATTGATGGCGCTCGTCCTCCGGATGGGTCTCACCTATATGCGAAATAACTAAATAAACGTTATTTAAAGCACATACACAAAACTAGGAAATAACTTCTCATACAATGCTCAAATGGGTTGTTTGAATATACCAATGAGATCTACTCAACATAGCGAACATCCCCATATTTTCAGAAAAAATTTCTGAGCACTTACGCGCTGGCCAAGGCACGGCCAAATGTGCGGCCATGCGCAGGCGGGGACGGAATAGTTAACACCGTTAGGGAATATTCTGTTAAAAACTAGAATATGCCGTTATGTTTACCTGACGACGTCAAAATATTCTGTCAACTTTGACGGAATATTCTCCTCCTCCTTCCTTAGATCGCCGGAGCCCGGCGCTGGTGCCGCTGCTATCGTCGAAAACTGGAAAATTATTCAAACCTTCATATCTCTTTCATTTCTTAACCAAAACTCATGAAATTTGTCTCCAAATGAAGCTCATGATGCAAGGAACAAAACCTTACCAACTTTGAGCCCCAATACTCACGGAAACTCGCTGGAGAAAGCACGAGACTCCGGCCACTTTAGCAACTCTTAGAACCCAAGTCTCTCGACGTCCAAAACACTCCAAAATTACTCCCCGAGCTTCGTGAAGACATCATAAAGCTTCCTAGAACCTTAAAACTCCCTGAAAACTTCACGATCACGATCACATGAACAGTACACCAAATCGAGGTTTCTGGTTCTCGAATTTTCTAAGGTTTCACGTCCAACAAATGGCATGGATGAGCTAATGGACTTGCAAGGAATACAAAGACCACTTCCCCAGCTTCAATCGATGACTGGAAGTGAAGGTTTGAAGGTTGTCCGTACGCTTGTATGGAAATGGCAGAAAATGCGAAAGGGAGGAAAGAGAAAGAGTCAACGGTTTACTTTGGGTGTGTGTGTGGTCCAGTTTTGGGCATCCAATCACAACAAACAAAAATCTCTTTTCTAATTGGGTCCAAACACTTAGGAAAAGTTTAATTGGTCCACAACCAAAACCTAACCACATAACACCACAAACGTTCAAGGGTAAATTGGTCATTTCACACCATCGATAATAAAATTCGGGACAGGTTGTCACAGCTTAAATCACTATAATAAACAGAAACTAACTCACTATATGCAAAGAAACAAGCTAACAAAGTCGCATAAATATGCTCCTATCATCTTGTCAATTAGGTTATTCCAGAAGCACAAAATAAATATACATAGTGACCATTGACACAAAATCTGACAAGTACACATATCACCACTCCCATAGGCAATGTTAAACACATTGTTTGAGCATTTGAGAACTAAAAACCATGTTGTCATCCAATCCCCACACTCAATGTTAAATAATTCTACCCCAACCAGTCTCAACTTCGTCTTTGGAAACTAGGCCCTGGGAACGGATAAAGTGCCCACCAGATACTCTAGCTAGTCAAAGGAAATGTATTCGGTTGGTAAGTTAAGAGCTAGTAAAAAAAATGTTAACTTAGAAATTGATAAAGACTTTAATACCGTTGCATTTGCAGCCTCTTTGTTTAAAAATTCACCAAAGACTTGAATGCTACCTGAAAAATAGTAAAAAGAAATAGAATAAATAAGTGAATATAAATCATACCAAAGGAACTCAATCAAGTTATCATTTTTATCCAAGAGTACAAACTAAACAAAGTACTACACCACTACTATAATAGACTCACAAAGTACTAGGCTAAGCAACAATGTCAATAATTTAAGTATTAGGCTATGCCCCATTGTTATTCTACTACTACTACTACTACATACTCATAGATTATTTGGATTGCAGTATCACTGTAAGTTTGTAACATCTCCATCTCCTTTGCAAAACTAGAACCTTGCTGAGTACCCTATGTGACCTGGAAGTCTTGGACGTGCATACAAAGAAACCCAAGTCACTCTGCAATCCCAATCAAATCACACACAGAGAGAGCAAAATTAACAAATCCCCAACACCATAATTAAAACTCTTCAGAATTCTAAAACTTGCAGAGTATAAAGCCTATACTGGCAACATCTTGGTTTAAAAAAACAAACAAGAGAATTACCCTTATAAGAAACCATGACCAACCTGCAAACAACACAATCACAACAACAATTTACTTTGGAAACAAAAACATTAGTGTGCTTAATACAAAAACTAAGCAAAAGAGGCATAAGTTCTAAATCAGTCTACCATTTTCGCATGCAGATAAAGTTTTCAATAATTAAAATTTTACCCTGCACTAGATCTCATACAACCAAAACAAAAACCAACTTTGGTATTACAAAGGTGGTTGTGCTCTTACTAAACAACCCAATTGATATATTCACCTGAGGTAATGGCCTCCAGCCAATAAAAGAATATAAAAAACACATTGGATGAATTTTGAGCCAGTTATATGGTCACTAGTTGGAAGAATTACTTAAAGATCAGTGCAAAACCATAATAATCAAACTATGACATAAGCATTCAACTATTTTGTATCTAACTTAAAAGGAAGTAAAAGTCAATGCTTAAACAAATCTGAATAGCTGAAAATATATATAGGAGAAAGATATATGTGTTTCTTAAATCCTTCTTTATATAGTTTTTCATGGTTTTCTAGGACTCCAAATAATAAACCAAAGAAACAGAAGAAGAAAAAAATCATCTATGATGGGGGAAATCATTCTGCTAGCCCAAGAGACCATTTTCAATCTTTTTCAAATGCAGAGAGCACTTAAAAGAATTATGGTTCAGATTTCATAGCAATTCAAAGCCAAATCAAACAACTTTCCTTTTCAATAAATGGTATCAACAACTCAAATTTTTTTACCTTCAATCACCATGAAAACCAATAAGCCTAGAAAAAAATACCAACCTGCAAGTTGATAGGATCAAACATGATAAAGGGAAATTGCAAGAAAGTAAATGCAGAAATGGAAAAGAAATCAAAGTAAATTCATATCTTCATTCATAGTCCTCTTTACATAAGAAAAGAAGTTTAAATACATTCAAAGATAGTAGGGGTTGAAGTGTAGACAGGCCTAATGGTATTACCTATGTAATGGGCCTAAAGGATAGTAATAACAATAGGTGATCTAACTAGTTATAACCGAAGCTCAATAGCATAGAGTTGCATCAATCCATCCCCCTTCACATGAGGCTTGTCCTCAAGCCTCTCAAACTGTGAAAGAAGCATGGAGCAGTTTGGGAAAGAAAGCAGCCAATTTTCAAACTATACCATGCACATCTCCAGTAGTAGCTTATGTATGGAAGTGCCAAAAATTGTCAAATGGAGCGCGATAGTATAATGCGGGTGATGACCTTGAAGAGCCACCCAATACCAAGGAAAGGAATGACACCCAGGAACTGTTTCGCACTCCTTGTATCACTTACTGATATTGCACCATTCTTGTAAACTGAGATAACAAATGTCAACTCATTTCCCACTGTAGATCTGGATACATTGCTCACATGGTCATCATTAAATGTTAACTCATTCCAAATATCAACTCCCACTCCCTCTTGTTTGTGTTGCCAATCACCCACATATTCTTGTGCATCACCATTCAGTAAGCCATTTAGCTTGCTTGGTCCTGGCAGAATAGTTTTGAAAAATTGCCGAAGATCATATCCCTCAGACATTCCAAAGGCATCATTAGTTCCATATTTCCCACATAGCAACGTCGTCAAGCCATTGTTGGCATGAGTTCAATTGTCTAGTATCTATATCTCTACTACCAACAATTTGAACAGTCTTGCTGAACAAAGAAAATAAGCAATAATGTGGCCAAGCAACCACCCAATTAAGTGAACTTCCCTAAGCATTGGTCTCCATTCTCCACCATACATGACAAAACTTAAATCTTGAATTTCTACCCTACCAGATTTCTCATAGTGTGAATCATCACTATCCCATATAATTAACGGTGCAGGAACTTTAAGAAAAATGATGTCAAGAGATCCCTTATCATCATCCACAATGATGCAAATAACTACATGTGGATACCCTTAGTAGTGAAAATAGGGTTAGGAGCATGCCCACGAATTTGTAATGCTCAATCATGAAGAATTCTATACACTGTAAGCTGAACATCCACACTAGCCATTGAAGGAATTAGATCAGAGAAATACCTTGAAGAAAAATCCAGATTGAGTTTGCGAAGAGCAAAAAGTCTCACAACATAAGAAAATTCTTGCTGAAAAATGGCTCCACATTCATAGATACAAATAGAAAAAACTTCCATTGGTGTACCATAATCAACTTTCTCCATGAAAGTAGTATCCAGCTGGTCAGAAACGATTAAAGAAAAAGTGTGAACAACTTTTGACATTTTCTGTAATGGCGATTGCAGTTCTTTGCCAACAATCTTGAGAGTTATGCTCAGGCAATCATATATCATAATTTCCCTTTTTTCCTTAAAGAATTCAGCAGCAAGCCATTTGCAATATGGACTGATTGAAATGGGTAACTCACTCTCCATTAAACAAATATGAGTCATCAGAGACACAAACAAGGCTGCCACAAGGTTGATCTTACATGTAGCATTGAAGTGGCCCCATGTTACAAACTCCTTAATATCACAATGCTTGTCAAAAGCAATTATCAGAACAATGGAATCAATGTGAAAGATATGACAAATGTGTCTTTGATTTTCAGAAATAATATAGGTAACAGCCAATGAACTCATGTACTTAAACATAACTGCTGTTAATGGTAAAAGCCTCTACAACTTAATGAGAGATTCCATGTTCAGTGCACCTTTGTGATGCATACCAATAAGTTGTGTTATCCAGCTTATCCACACGTTCTCAAATATTTCCATGAATTTCTCAACCGACTTAAGGTGCAGGTACAAGGCAATCAATGCAAAATCATTATTTAGTAACGCACTCTTATGAAAGGAGGTAGCCATGAACTTACATGAGTTCATAGCTTCTGAACTCCACTATGCAAATGTCAAGGTAAGAATAATATCCTCATACGGAAGGAAATGAGTGTGAGTCATATGAGGCATCAACATTTCGTCAACAGTATAACTAACCTTGAAGTGGTACACTATATTTTCCTTGCTTGAGACTATTTGGAAATGTCTACAAATAATAGAAAAATCTTCAAAGGGCAGAAACACTGCTGTAAGAATCAAGATTGGTGGTCTTATAATATGTAAATTGCTCCATTCTAAAGCCAAGAGAGTGATCTTTAAACTTACAGGAGACAAAAGTGTAATGTCCACAATGGTCAATTGATCCGAAACAATTTTAATACTTGTTTCTGTCAACTGACACAGTTGCCTAAACAAAGCCTCGACAATCTTTAGTTCTCGTAGAACCCCTCCCTCCTCAAATGGAAACCTCAACATTTGTATTGCCCTTAAAGCTCTCAAAGCACAGCTTATATACTCATTAATAGCCAAATCAGACTTAAATTGTTCCATAAGGTCCAAGGTGAGAAAATTAGGCATTCTGTACTTAATTCTTCTTTTTGGCATTCCATCAAACATCTTCATTGCATTACTTTGTAAACTGGAAAACATAACCCAAGGCTGATCTCCAACAAGAGAGACAACATCAGAATTGTGAATATCCTTATTGCTCTGTCGGGATGAGCGACCCGTGTACAACAGTTTCCACTTCGCACGCCGTTGCCGAAAATGGAAGAATGGCTTAAGACCATGAACTTGTCGGCCCCATTTGTGACGAACACAAGCATCATCTCTACTTGTGTAGTAAGACTTGACCTGATGGTGCAGGATCTCCCAGGGCCACTGTTTCGGCGCCCCGTCGTCGTCGAAGTGCAATGGGCACGCGTGCGCCCATGTGCGTTAGAGAAGTTGGCTCTTGTGCTTGTGATGAACGTATCGACGACAATGATGGAGTAGCAGAGAACGACGGAATCAGGGGATTCAGGCATCGTCGTTGGCTAAAGCTCACAAACGGAGCCTTCCTCTTCATCCTCACATGGGAAACCACTACAAGTTCCGTTTTAAGCGACGTTTTCGGAGATGTGCGGCAAATTCCTTTGACCTTGTTGAAGACATCATTTCCTGTTGCAGGAGTTGTGTGAACTGTCTAATCGAGATTATGGGTATAACCGTTTATCCACAAAATTTAAATAGACAGTTATGGGTATTATCTGCGGTTATAAACGGGTAACCATTTACCTATTTATTTTATATATGTAAAATTAACACAAATCATGTTCCCTATCAAACAAAACTTAGATCAATGCTATTGACTATAGTGCATGATTTCTATAGCTAATATAATATAGTTTTCCTTAACCACTTTAAATTTTATGGTCCATTATATATATTATGTTAATATTTTACATTCTGAGTCAAATAACTTAAAAATACTGTCTTTTAACAGTTTTCGTAACCCAAGAATACTTAGCAAATTTTATGTTACCTTCATTACTAACAGTTAAAAATATCGTCTATAAACTATTATTTCAATTATTGGAATGGTATATGGACTTAAAAAATTAAAATGTGGAAATATATGATGAATGTACCTATAACGGTGTTTAATTGTTAGAAAAACAAAATTATGACAAATTTTTCTTTTTTAATTTTCAAGTTGTTAAAAAAGCATGTAGACGGGTGAAAAATGAGTAAATGGTAAAAAAGAAAGGATAAACGAGTTTAAAAATGATAAATGGGTAAACGGGTACTAAACGGTTACGGTTAAATGGGTACATGGTTATGGGTATGGTTAACCATTTATAAACGGTTATGGGTATGGGTATAATCGTTTAGACAATTACCCAACGGGTAAACGGTTATGCGGGTATGAGAATAAACGGTTATGGATAAATAATCGCGGTTACCCGACTGCCATAACCGTTGCCTATCCCTAATCAAGACCCAAGTCAAGTTCGTAAGGAGAGACTTGATGAGGGTCATTAAATCGTAGACGGTTCTCGGGATCGAAACCCACGAATTTTGTTTGTACAACGATGGAGAAGTAAATTTAGGGATAGTGAAAATTAGGGTTTATGGCATAGGAATGAGGGATTTTAGGGACGTCTATGGAGTCTGAATACAGGACTAAAGGTGGTGCAAGGTGTGGGAGGAAAATGAGACTGGTATATGAAAGAGCTACATGAAGCTCAGGTATATACGAGGCTGGGTAATCTGGCGGTCGATAGTTGCAATCGGAGAAAGGAAAAGTGTTCTTATACTCGTATGGAATCTGGTAGTGATCGGGAGGATAAAGTGGTGGACGTGGAGATGGATTTGAATGTTCATACTGAGAAACATCGGTTTCTGGATTCCAATAGAACGCCAGATCACCGGACTCATCCATCACACTTCTCCATGGTGCTAGAAGCATGGGATCGACGAAGGCAAACCACAAATCCACAGTGGATCTTTGGCTTTGGTACCCAATGATAGGATCAGACATGATAAAAGGGAAATTGCAAGAAAGTAAATGCAGAAATGGAAAAGAAATCAAAGTAAATTCATATCTTCATTCATAGTCCTCTTTACATAAGAAAAAAAAAAGATTAAATACATTCAAGGATAGTAGGGTTTAAAGTGTAGACAAGCCTAATGGTATTACCTATGTAATGGGCCTAAATGATAGTAATAACAATAGGTGGTCTAACTAGTTATAACCGAAGCCTAATAGCATAGAGTCGCATCACAAGTTCATAACAAACAAAAAACTAAATTACAAAAACCAAATAAAACAACTTATTAAAGCCTCTATATGTGCAAATAAATCATTTGAATAATCCTTAACGATTACCCAGAATAAAATAGACAGAGACAAATACATATAATCTAAATTATAAAAACCAAAATTACCTAAATAGAGGCCTCAAAGGATGGCTGTGGAGGTGAAAGGCTGCTAGCTTGCTTAATTTTGGAAGTAATTACCTGTAAATCCAAAAGCAAAGTTAAAAAGATTGATAAGAAATTAAATTGTTTTAACCTTGAAGAGTTGAGCGATAGTGTAGTCTCGTAGATGTGGGGGGTCTTAGATGTGGATTTGAGTCTTTGGTGGCTCTAGGGTTCTTGGATTTTCAATGGTGGAATAAGAAATTGGAAGTAGGTGATAGGATCAATAGTGAGCGGGCGTGCAGAGAGAGAAAGAGACGGTTACTGTGTTGGCATGGATTCGAGTGTCGTCGCGCTAGAGAGAGATAGAAACTAAGAGATGAGATTGGCGGACTCTTGGTTTTTGGGTCACAGTGGTGCAAGAGCAAAGAGTAGAAGAAAGAGGAAACTGAATTGGAATAGTCTGGATTAATATTAGTCTAATTTTTTTTAAATACTTGGTCACCATTATTTTTTTTAAATAATTCATTGGGCACCATTACTTACCGCTCGAGTTTGGCACAAAGGGAAGCAAAGAGAGGGAATTTCTAGGGCTTTTTTTTTTTTTTTGAGAAAAGAGTGGGATTGGGTTAGTAGCCAATTAAGCGTCTTTTTTTTTCTTTTTTAATTGTACAAAAAGAGTCAATTGTTTTGAATTTTCGTTTAGAGCAGCTCCAGTGGGAGCTCTTGCTCGAGGGGTGGGGGAGAAGAAAAGGCCCAAGGCCCTGTCGACCAACTCCAGCATGAGCAAGCCCGAGCAGCAGCCAAGGCCCGAGCAAAGGGCTTGTGAGGAATTACCAGCCCGAGAGCCCGAGCAGGGGCTAACGTCAGTCCTTTTTTTAAATTTTTTTCTGTCAGGAATCAGGAAGAGGTTGTCGATCACGATGGTGGTGCAGGGCAGGAAAACGTAGGTCTTCTTGTAGGTGGAGTCTTCCGCCGAGAGGGCGTTCTTAAAAGTGAGGTTGGGAGTGAAGGTGTGGGACCGGTGGTGGTGGTGGACTCCATCAGCGGATGACGTTGATTGGTTGAAGTCGGAAAGAAGCAGGCGGCCTCCTTGGGCCTAGCTGCAGAGGACCAGGAGGAGAAAGAAGGACACGTCAGTGGATTTAGACATGGCTGGAGGCGGGTGGGTTCGGTGCTGCTTTCTCTCAAAATTCGTAGCTTCCTCGTTTGAGGAAGAAAAAAGGGAGAAATGGGGGAGAAAAAGAGAGCGGGGAAGGAGACTGTCGGCCGGAGAAAAAAAGGAAGACAATGAGGGAGAGGGGAGTGAGAGAGTGGGAAGGAAGAAGAAAACAAAAATGGTAAAAGTTTCGGGAAGAGATTGGAAAAGATAAATTAATAATATAATATTAATTTGTACAAATTAAATAATATAATATTAATTATAAAAACTAATATTTTATTGCCTATTGCCAGGGGTATTCAAGTGCAAGGGTGGAGATGCAAAAGACAGTTACTATTCATTAAGGGCAGTTACTGTTTACATGGTGGATTGAATAGTGGATTGCCTGAGGGGAGGGCTCCAAGGGTGGAGTTGCTCTTAGCATTGATTTTTTTAGCTTTTTGGGGGGGGGGGGGGGAAGAAGGGAGGGCTTGTAGAAGAACGTTGTAATTGCTGATGCCTGCACACATCGCTTTGTAAATATGAAAGATTTAAAAAGAAAAAAAATATATGGAAGAGGGAGAAGTTTGAGAAAAATGTTAGGTGTGGAGTCGGAAAGTTTAAGTGTGAAGCTAGAAGCCATTATTTACGACGTGTCATTCGTGGTATAAAAGGTTGGGACCCAAATATATAGAAAAATCACTTTACGACATAATGTGGTGCCTTAAAAGAGAAGGAAAGTGTGTCCTGTAATGTCAAATACGACACACAATGCTTAAGTTGTAAATATTTTTATTTAACGACTTGCGCAAAAGTGATGCCGTGAATGCTAGATTATGTGCAAGTATTACGACATGAACTTTACGAATGTCTTGAATAATATCATTTAAGGCATGCCAGTATTATACGCCATATATTTCAAGTCGTAAAGGACCCAAACTGTTGTAGTGAACTATGGCCGTCAGCCATTTTCAGATCATTTTTTCGGCTCATGCCGACCATAACACGGCCCCACTTTGGTTTAGATCTATTCCTTGCATTTCCTACTTCATTTAGGTCCTTAAATCCTTATTTTTGTTTAGAATATCTCTGCATGAGCTCGTGTGATCATATCTCTGCATGAGCTCGTGTGTTAGCGTATGTCAATGAGCACCCAATATTATATGTTCGTTTACGCGAAATAGTGTGATTATTGGATGTTATATGTTTTATATGTGAAATACTGTGACTTATTGTATTTCTGAAGTATTACTATTTACGGTAAGTGTTTTCATGCTATATGTAGTATATATATTTGAAAACTATACTTGTTTTACGGTGAGGGGTTATACGTTTTCGAAAAAGGTTTTACAAAGCTTTATTTTTAGGCCCACTCACCCTTATTTTTCACCCCTCCAGGTTTTAGTGGTAGAGCTTTTGTGTCTACGAGGATTCTTGGTAAATGTTGGAATCGGAGATTACCTTCGATGGTATAATTCTTGTTCTACTATTACTATACTTTACTTTCACATGTGAAATGGGTTCATTCCCACTCACATGCGCATTCTTGCACTTAGACACTTTTAGGTTTAAATTTATTCACTTTTTCCACCTCACTACACTTTATGGCTTCGTCACCTTTTGGGTGTCAGCCAGCACAGCTCGATTTGGAGTCCAGGTGGACATTCTAGGTCGAGGTGTGTCATTTTAAAAACCCAAATGACAATGTAACAATCATCCAAGTGTAGATGATGTTATGATGAGCGTTGACATAATTCTTCATATTTGTCAAATTAATTATTATGTATTATTAATTTCCCTCAAAACACTATTCACGAGGGTTTCTATGGTTTTAAAATTCCAAATGACGATATAATAATAGTTGAAACGTAAAAGATGATCACAAGCGTTTGGATAATTTTTTATTTTTTATTTTTACGTTTTTCACACCCGTAGATTAATTATTACTAATTTTTAATACTCAAATATATAACATGAAAAATAAATTGTGTATCAAACAACTAAATGTGGCAATTCATAAAAGTGGTAGCCATCTGTGGGCCTGGCTGTAAGTTAATCAATTGTCGCCACATGTCTTGATGCCATTTATTATATTTTATTATCATTTTTATTTTTGTTGTGAAATGTAAAATGTCTTTAAAATTTCCAAAATGTTGTGGTTTATTTAATCTGACAAGGGAAAAAGACGGGTGTGGTGATAAAGTAATGAGAAAGATGTGTTTGTAGGGTTGTAGTGAGGACGTGTCATCTCCTTTGATGTAACCCTTCTTGAGTTGTTCGATGCAAGCTACATTATCTTCATAGATCATCGTAGGGACGTCAACGACAAGGTAAAGATCGCAACTGCTTCAAATATGGCCCACAACTGCTCTCAGCCAGAAGCATTCCCGAGTAGCTTCATGTCAGGTGAGTATCTTAGCATGGTTAGAAGAAGTGGCAACTAAGGTCTGTTTGGTTGACATCCAAGATATTGCCATGCCTCTAATGGTAAAGACGTAACCTGTTTGAGAGCACGTCTTGTGTGTGTTAAATAAGTAACCAGCTTCGGCATAACCAACAAGGCAGGAATCGACTCGAGAACTGAGGGGGATTGTGGCATCACTCGAGGATCCGTAGGGATAAAACAGGCCCAAATCCAACGTACCTTTAAGGTAGTAGAAGATGTGTTTAACATTAGTCCAGTGTTTGCATGTCGGTGCATTACTGTATTTAGCAAAAAGATTACCGGCAAATGAGATGTCGGGTCTACTGCATTGAACTAAGTATAATAAAGCACCTATCACACTTAGATAATGAACTTCGAGTTCCAAAATCTCTTCTCCATCCTCCTTTGGATGAAGGGGACCTCATTTTGCATCTAGCAATTGAACGACCATAGGAGTACTCGAAGGCATTGCTTTATCCTTATTAAAACGGCGCAACACCTTCTGGGTGTAGTTCAATTGATATACTAGAATTTCATCCAAACAGTGCTCTATCTCGAGACTAAGAGTTTTCCTATGATTTTTCATCTCAAATTCTGACTTCAGGTATGTGACAGTTTTCTCGAGCTCTTCAGGAGTTCTGATGAGATTTATGTCGCTGACATAAACTGCAAGAATCGCAAAATGGGAATGTGACTTCTTAATGAACACGTAAGGGTATAGTTCATTGTTCACATATCCATGACTAGTAAAATACTCATTTAAATGGTTATACCTCATTCTTTCAGATTGCTTCAAGCCGTAGAGTGAACGCTTCAGCTGAATGGAAAGCGTGTTTCATGGTAGTTTCTTCAGGACCTTGTTTCGTGGTTTTCCTCTTCCTGGGGTGTGAATCCTTTGAACCAAAGGCTCTGCCATGCTTTTGTGTAGGGGCAAATGATTGGCTAGCCACTAATGTACGTGGATCACCAAGATTGCAGTCCTGGGCTTCCAGGAGGGCAGTCCGTCATACATTTGGTACATCCATCTTTACAGGCGTATTCGCAGCTGGAATATGTGATCTTGTCACGCGTGCTAGATAGGTGAAAGCATCTGGCATACTCTGAGCTATGCTTTAAAGATCTAATATGCGCTGCACTTCAGTTTTAAACTGAGCGGTGTAAAGATCTAAATGAGACAAAGTGGGAGTTGTCCACAATAATTCGCGTTGTTATTCAGGAACGGTGACATTCTTATCTCCCCTTAAAGACAGGAAGACTGTCTCTTAGAAGTGACAATCTGTGAAACGAGCGGTAAACAGATCGCCTGTCAAAGGTTCTAAGTAACGAATAATTGAAGTAGAATCATATCCGACATAGATTCCCATCTTTCACTGAGGCCCCATTTTTTTACATAAGGGCGACGAGATCAGCACATATACCACACAACCAAATATGTGCAGATGCAATATGTCAGGTTCATATCAGGTAACCAACTGAAGGGCACTAAATAATTGTGTCGCAATAGGCTTAAGGCGGACTAACTTTGCTGCGTACAATATTACATGGCCAAAAACAGCGATTGGGACCTTAGTATGTATGACCAACGATCGAGCAATCATTTGTAAGCACTTAATGAAAGCCTTTGCCAGGCCGTTCTGGGTGTAAACATGTGGTACATGATGTTCAACTTCAACCCCAACCGACATGCAATAGTCATCAAAAGTTTTAGATGTGAATTCTCCAGCATTATCCAATCGAATAGATTTGATCGGATAATCAAGGTGGTGAGTCATGAGCTTGATAACTTGAGCCAACAGTTTGGAGAATGCAGCGTTCCTTGTGGACAACAAGCACACGTGTGACCATCGTGTGGAAGCGTCAACCAAAACCATAAAGTATCTAAATGGTTCGTAGGGAGGGTGAATTGGTCCACAAATGTCCCCCTTAATCCGTTGTAGAAAAAATGGGAGAATTCGAATGAATCTTGTCATATGAAGGCTTAGTAATAAGCTTTCCCATCAAACATGTTTGACATGCGATTCCTTGGATGGAACCTAAACTTTAGGTTAGTGGATGCTCGTGTGAAGATTTGAGGATACGACTCATCACTTTTCGTTCAAGATGTCCCAAACGATCATGCCAAAGTGTAATTTCGTGTGCGGTCCCCGTAGTAGGGCCGGCCACATAGTGGCATTCTATGGGGCGTATGGTCATAGTATACAGACCACTCGGGATACGCTCCATCTTCTGTAGAATACGCTTCTGGCCATATTCGTAAGAAGTTATGCATAGAAATTGAACTTCGTTTTCTACGTGGGTTTCAGCGTGGTAATTGTTTTCTCTAATGTCCTTGAAACTTAATAACGTTCTTCTAGAACGTGGAGAATAGAATGCATCAGAAATGGTCAAGATTGTACCATTTGACAACATTATACGTGCCTTACCGTATCTGTCAATCAAGTTGGATGGGCTTGAAAGGGTTGTCAGAGGTGCATTCTTAGGTATAAAGTTAGTGAAATAGATGTGTTCACGCAAAATGGTGTGTGTGGTTGCACTACCTACCAGACAACTAACTTTCTCATTAGTCATACTTAGAATGAGAAATTAATTTGAATCCGGTCACATGCATAAAAGTTTATAAAAAATAATATCAATTTAAAATAATTCTATTTATTCAAGGATTAAAAACCTTAATATCCAAAACAAATCACCAACTAATAATCCAAACATAAAGAAAAATTGTTCAAAAATCAACCAAAAACAAAGGAGGGGTTCGACCACTAGGTGGAATTCGGCCCCAATTGTCTTATTTCAACTAAAAATAAGTCTATGTCTAAGATTCTAATCTTCCATAGGGGTGGTATCCTCCTGAATATCAGAAACCTCCATCTTTGTAGTCTCTGATTCGTCCACTTGCATGAAGTTTGATTCAAACTTCTTACGACTAGAATGATATTCATCTACAACCTTCTTGGGAGCTCGGCAAACATGAGACCAATGGTCCTTTGAACTACAGAGATAGCACATATCCACATCCATGGTTTCAAGTGCTTTGCCCTTATTCTTAAAGTTTGGGGCCTTGGGAGCGAGGTTTGGGCGCTTCTGGGCTTTGTTTCCTCCCTTAGATGGGCCTTGACTCTGTTGACCTTGGTGGGATGGATTCTGGCCCCCTATCACGCCTCTTTCGGCGTTTTGGGCGTTGGTTGGTGCTATAATGTGCTTCAGGCACAACAGTCGCCCAGTAGGTTGAGCTTGATGATTCTTCATCAACAGCTGGTTCTGCTTTTCAGCAAAAAGTAAAACGGAGATTAAATCCGAGAACTTAGTGAACTTCTGAGCTTTATATTGTTGCTGCAGGACAATACTAGAAGTAGAGAAGGTCGAATGGGTTTTCTCCAGGAGATCCTCTTCAGTCAAAGTTTCATTGCAAAACTTGAGAAGTGATTTGATTCGACAAACTTCAGAATTATATTCATTCACAGACTTAAAGTCTTGGAAGCACAAGTGCTGCCAATCGTGTCTTGCTTCAAGCAACAATATGTCATTTTGGTGATCAAAACGATTAGCCAAAGTGACCCATAATGCACGTGGATCCTCCTCAGCAAGATATTCAGTTTGCAGAGCGTCATGAATATGCCTTCGGATGAAGATCATAGCAGTAGCCTTTTTAGCTTCGCCAACAGGCTCGTCCGTTGCTTCTTCAATGGCAAGATGCAAGTTCTTTGCAGTGAGGTGGAGCTTCACATCTTGGACCCTCTTAAGGTAGTTCCTTCTAGAGACCTCCAAAATGGTAAAGTCGAGTTTGTTTAAATTCAACATGTTCCTATCACAAAATAGATGGACAAGATATGTTTAATGTAATGGAGAAAAATCAATCCATTCACATAGGAGTTGAACATATAGGTTCTAATAGACATGATTTGGTTTAATTTTGCATGAAAAAACTTCAGGTTTTCATGGGTGATGTCTTTAAATGAAAAACTTTAGGTTTTCAAACAAGGCATGTCTAAGAAACTTCAGGTTTCAAAATAATTATGAACTTCAGGTTCATATATTCCTACAGGCAAACACAAATATATATATGCAAACAAATATGCAAAAGTATAAAGTTTAGGTTTACAATTATAATTGAATTTTAATTATTTGGACTTCGGGCCAAATTAAAGTGTGGGTGAAAAAATATAAAACCCAAATTGTTTTAAAATATTAAATAATTAAAGCTTAGGGCCTAAAAATATAGGCCAAAGCCCACGGTTGGCTTGAGCAATTATGGTCCATGTAACATAGGCCAAAAAATTGGGCTAAGGGTCTCGGGTGTAGGTTGCAAGCCTACGGGGAGGATTCGGCAAGAAGTTGGGTTGCTACAGGCAAGCCCAAGAGAAGAAAGAAAAAAAAATCCATACGGGTCGCTTTAGGTGAGCCCAAAAAAAAAAAATTTGTTGTGTTTTTTTCTTTTTTTTTCCAGGTCGAGAGAGGCTGTTTGGGCTGAGGAAACTCCAAAAACGCAATAAGGGAAACTGGAAGCAGGCCGAGAAAGGGAGCCCAAGTAGGGCTCATGTTTTGGAACCAAAATTGGGTGCGTTTCGTCAAAGAAGAACGCTAGACCTGTCGCTCCTGGCAGCGGTATGGGGTTCGTTAAGACTCGGGTTGAGTCATGGTGGTCATTGACGACCATGGTGGTGAACGAAGATGATATAATCTTAACGTATACCAACCAAACCCTAAAAAATTTGAATCGGATTTGTGACAAAATTCCAATGAGATTCAAGTGAATCTTGGTTCACTTTCCGACATGGGACGACTTCTGGTCGTCGGCGACATGAACTAAAGGTTCAGGGCAGTGGCTGTAGGCCATACTGTGGTCGATGTGGACGGGGACACCATGAAAGGTGTCGGGTTTTTTGGGTTTGAATGGCTCGAAGCTTCTAGCTCCGTGCGTCTCGGCTTGGCATGGGAACCCATTTTCATGATGATGGTCACGGGTTCGAAAGAACCCTAGGTTTCCCTTTTTTTCAATTCAATTCAATTTTATGCATATTCAAAACAACAATATGTTAATTTAATTCAATTTTGATGCATATACAAATATATTTGATGCAATTCATGGCAAATATCAAATTCACACAATTCAACAATTATGATTATGAGGCATACACAATTTATGTAGAATCTAAAATTCGTAAAACGTAAATTCGTAAAACG
Source organism: Malus sylvestris (assembly GCF_916048215.2). Classification (NCBI taxonomy): domain Eukaryota; kingdom Viridiplantae; phylum Streptophyta; class Magnoliopsida; order Rosales; family Rosaceae; genus Malus; species Malus sylvestris. The sequence goes on along the minus strand of NC_062260.1, from coordinate 320,034 downwards.
TAAAGTTGGGTCATGCATTATGGTGAATGTTCATGCTATCAAGGTTGCAAAAATATCGAGATAAAAACCATTGTTTTGAAAGAACCTGATTGCGTGATGATATGGATGAATTGGTTTGATGCAGAAAAATTCTCTAACGTCAAATTCCTAAGTGCAGCGGTAGGAGCATGCAGATAACGTGTTGTGGTCTATTTTATCTGACAAGGAGAGAGAGGGTCGACAACAAGGAGAAGAAAGAGAGAGAGATGTGTTTGGAGAATTGTTGGCGAATATGTGTTGTTATCCCTCATACATTGTGCCTTTATATATAGTAATATAAGGCGAGAAGATATTCCTTCATCCCCAAGGAATAAACATACAATAGGAAAGGATAACTAGAATCAAATCAAATCTAGGATTTACACAATTATACTTAAACTAGGAATGTTTACAACACACACTTTAATATAATATCTATAACAAAAAATATATAAATTTCTCTTCCTTTCTGTCCAACTCTTCTTCTTCTTCCCATCTTCTTCCTCTTCTTCTCGACCTTTACACGTTGTGAGCAGATCATTCATCTTCTTCTCCACCTTCACAAGTTGGTAAGGTTCTTGTTCTTGTCCATCCGATCCCGATCAACTTCGTTCTTGCTCCCCACTATGAATCTGATAGGATCACAAATCTCAGGACCTATTCAACCTACAAGCTGATGAAATGGCAATTGAGAAGATGAAGTAGAAGGGAAAGGGGATCCAATATATTTTTAGGTTTGTATTTCTATTTGTAAAATTTGTTCAGTTCTCATTTGTGGGAGTTAGGCTCCTTTTATACAAATCCCCATCTAAAAGCCAGCTATGGCAAACATATAAAGCATTAAGTTGACCATGTGATTTCCTGCTAAGCACGTCAGCCACCAAGTTTACACGACTAGGGTGATACTCAATCGTGCAATCATAATCACTGAGTAATTCTATCCACTTCCGCTACCGAAGGTTAAGATCTTTCTAGGTGAAAAGGTACTTGAGGCTTTTATGGTCTGTGAAAATCTTGCACTTTTCTCCATATAAATAATGCCTCCAAATCTTCAGAGCATAAATAATGGCTGCTAGCTCGAGATCATGGGTAGGGTAATTCATCTCGTAAGGTTTCAACTGTCGCGAGACATACGCAATTACCCTACCATGCTGCATTAACACACAGCCTAAACCATTCAAGGAAGCATCATTGTAAATCTCAAAATTACCACTGTCTTCTAGAAGCGCCAAAACAGGTGCGTGAGTGAGACAATACTTTAACTGTCGAAAACTCCGCTCACAATCATCGTCCCACTCGAATCTAACATCCTTTATAGTCAACCTCGTCAGTGGTAAAGCTATAGTAGAAAAATCTTTAACAAACTATTGGTAATAACCTGCTAAGCCGAGTTTAACATCCTTTCTAGTCCCACTCGAATCTAACATCCTTTCCCTTGTGTTTAAAGTTAGATGCTGGAATTAAAAGTTGAATTCTAAGTGTTGATTTCATTACTTTTGCTTACTATGACTTTAAGAACCTTTGTTTATCCTTAACCTTTCTTTGTTAGCCAATACCTTAGCCCCATTACAACCCTTTGACTTGTATCTTGGTTGTTATGTGTTTCAATATGTGGAGTTTGAAATTGGTATGAGCATATGGAATCCCTTGTTCTTGCTTCTAAGTAGTGGCATTCCGTTCGTGAGATCATATACATGTTATATTGATAATTCCAGAAAGTGCCTTCTTTGATTATAACATATGTGAGTGCTAGTCTACATGTTTACATCAATCTTCTCACATATACCTAGTATAGGGAGTGTAGTCAGAAAATCCGTGTGAAAATAGAAAGTATATGTGGTGAGGAATTGAGGGAATACTCTAAGGCATGTTACTACATTCAAAACATTGTTTTAATTGATTCAATGCGAGCTAGTGAGTGGTGACTGCGATTAAGTATGAGCTTGAGGGTAAGGATAGCTAAAATCTGTGGGAGTAGTGATTTGTAACATGTCATGTTTCATTGGAAATCCCTGAGGCGATCATTAGAAGGTCTAGGTTATGTTTTGTTTGTTTCGTTTTGCTCGAGGACTAGCGAAAGGTAAGTGTGGGAGAATTTGATAGGAGCATATTTATGAGACTTAGTTAGCTTGTTTTCTTAGTTAGCTTGTTTTCTTGCATTTACATAGCTAATTTCTACTTATTAGAGTGTTTTAAACTATTTTCGTGTGTTTTCAGGTTCAAATGACAAAGTTGGCAAGAAAGTGCAATTTGGAGCATTTTGGAGCAGTTTTGGGCCAAGAATGGATAACACATGCATGGAGCAAGGTGGATGGACGTTTTTGAAGTTCAAGAGGCTAGGAATATGCTGAAGAGATGAAGAAAATAAAGTCAAGACAAAGAAGATAAGGAATTAGCAAGAAACAAGGAAGCATTATCCAAAAACCTTATCTTACATTATCCAAACCTTATCTTATCCTAACCTTATCCTAATCTATCTAATTTCCAGCTAGAAGGAGGACATCTAAATGACATTAGGATACCTACAAATCAGGTTTCTAGAAGCCAAGCCATTTTCCTAAAATCATGCCGCATCCACCCATTCTAGAAGCTATGTTTCCTGCCGTAAGGATCATTCCTTTTCCTCCCTGGAATCTGAATGAGAAGTGTCCTTTTTCCTTGTTGATTTGGAGTCCTGATTCCCCTCCTTCTCAGCCATTTGTCGTGCCTTCCCTTCTCTCTATAAATACATTGTGCCGCAGCAATCATACATCATCCATCTCTCACCACAATTCGCACCACACATCCATCATACACAGAAATCCCTCTAGTGTCGTAGCCTTGCAAGGAGAAAGGAGATGAGACCCTTGGAGCTGTGCCCTGCCATTCAAGCTTGGATTGCTGGAACGTTCCTAGGTGTATTCTATCTTTTGTTTTCAATGTTTATTTTAAGTTATCTTTGTTTAAGTGCGAACATGAGGAACTAAACTCGTTTTAGCTAGAGGCGGATTCAAAGACATGAACATATAATCCATATGAATTGATTACATTCAGTTATTATTTCATAAATCATGAATGCAATTTGCTTAACTATTTGATTCATAACTTATTCTTGTATGTTGATTAAGGAGGCCTACTTAGTTTGCATGCATGAATTTGATGCTAAAATATAAGGGAGTTTCACCTAATAGTTATGAACTTATATTTATAAGTAGTGGAGGTCACTGGTCATGATCACGTTAAGTAAAATTCCTGGCAGGAGTATCATGCTGTTCATAGTTACGATTGCCTTGTCAATGCTTATGATTTTCACAGAACTTAATGATCTTTAATATGTATCTCTATCATGCTGTTTGTGTAGGGAACTTGATAAGAATAATTTGGTTGCGACGTTGAGTCCAATTCAACGAACTTAGGAAAATCTGAGGGTTAATTAGTGTTGTCCACGATTAATCTGGGGTGTTGTTATTCATGGTCAATAGGAATAATAACTGGAAATTGATTTGTATGCATATGTGTCATGTGTGGAGATGAACCCTCTAGCTAGCCATTCACCCATTAAAACACCCAATTTCCTCCAAAGTTGTTTAGAGTCTTTAAATCTATTTGCTTTTACTTTAAATTCATCAAAAACCACTCCCCCCCTTTATATTTTGTGTCTTTTAGTTAGAATATGTCCAAACTGGTTTCTTTTTAGTATTTTGAGTCAACATAAGTTAGAATTTGTCCATACACATTGTTTTGAGCCTTTTTAGTTCAATTTTCGTCCAAAGTCATCCTTAGTGTTAGTTTTGAGTCAATTTGTTTGTTTTGTGTAGTTTTGAGTAGTTTGAGTTAATCTTGAGTCATAAGAGTCTAGTTAAGTGTAATTGAGTCTAATTTGAGTAGATTAGCAGTCATTCCTAATCCCCAGCCTAGAACGATCCCTACTTATCCATACTACAATTGTCAAAAAGAGAGTTTAAGTTTGAGTGCTAGTTTATATCACATCACCACCGCTCGGCTCCCTTGGGCCCCTCATTACCAACAAAATTATTCAACTTCAAATTATATACCGTCTCCAAGGGAGTTCTCTGGAGAGGATGAAGTGAGGACTGAATGGCATTAGCAATAGCCTCCCCAAGTTGGGTAATATCAGGAAAATTAGACTCAGAAGAGGTCCGTGGCGCTCTTCGAGGCGGCATGGTTCTGACATAAGACATCAAAATGATTAGAATACTCACAAAATATGCAAGACTGCCAAACCTAGGCTCTTATACCAAACTGACACACCCCGATCTAAATCCAGGTATGGTGGCCATCACGTGATGATGACGTGGCCATGTGCACAGTACGGAAGTGACAGTGATATGAAAAATGTGGGTAAATAAAAACCAACTAGCTAATTTACACTAGGTAATTATATAAGTACGAATGAAGATATTTAGAGCACATATACACATCATCAGAGCGTAGATAACCTAAGTGCAATCTAGCAGGCTAAGTATTAATTATACAGGACATGAAAGAAAGAAAATTCCTACATTATTTGAAGACTGTCAGAACCGCCGTAGAATCTTTGTAAGCCACCAACACGAACTTCTACCTAGAACTTGGATGGGCGCAAAATAGAAAACGTGAGTGGGCAAAAACAAAGCTTTTAAAAAACCATTTCACTTTTCAAAAGTAATAACCCCTCACCGTAAAACTTGTATAATTTCCCAAAAAATATTAATACATACCATATATAGAAATCATGCTCGAGAGTAATGAAAACCAAGTACATGCCATGTCAAGTATTTCAGCCATGAAATAAGTAAGCCAGGTGGAATAAATCAATGTAAAGTGATATGCCAGCCGGAGTCACCTAACGTGACCTGTACGGCTGAACCTATAGCTCATTCACCAAATCCTGCACACGAGTCAGAACCACTTAATGTGGTTTGTATGACAGGCTAGGTGTAAATAGGTACGCTCAAGTGCTACGATCACGTAAAGGTTGTGTGAAGTATCGTAAGTCAATTACGAGTCGAAACCACCTAATGTGGTCTGTATGACAGGCTGACACATGCCATGGATCCAAGGTGAGCGTATGGTGCGGGAGGTGAACGATTACGTGAACGCTAGGCCCTAGCCTCGGGTGGAGCACTAACATCGAGGTGCAGGATAATGAGCACTAAATGTATCTCAACATAACCAAACACACTACAATCGTTATCATCAATATGTACTCACCTGAAGCTTACCTGAGCATTCAAAGCGTCATGCAATAATATGCATATCTATACTAATGCACATACTAAAATGTAATGCAATTGCCATGGCATTTAAGAATATAAATCCATTTAAAACAATTTATGGGAAAACTATAAAGCACATATACGTATATATAGAAAACCAAAAGCCCACTTACTCATATGTAGCAGGGTCGTAACCCCCAAGTCTCGCCTGGCTGCGCTCGTCTTCCAGAAACGTCTCACCTATATGTGAAACAACTAATCTAACGTTAATTTTAAGCACATAACTAAAACCGTATAATAATTTCTCATACGTTGCTCAATTGGGGTGTTTGAATATACCATTGTGGCCTACTCAACACTAAGAGCATCCCTATATTTTTAGAATAATTTTCCGACGTCCCACACTCCCTTACGCGCCGAGCACGTGCAAGCATATGCTTGGGACATTGGATGGAAACCCTAACAGCGTTAGGGAATATTTCGTTAAATAGTAGCATATACCGTTAACTCTACCTAACGTCGTTAAAGTTGACGAAATATGCTCATTTCTTCTCCGGTGCCTTGCTGGAATCTGTCGCTAGTCACTGCTGCACACGCTGGTTTTTGGAAAAACTTAAAACTTCATTTTCTCATTCATTTTTCAACCAAATTCCACCAATCTTATATGGATTTGAATCTCTCAACAAGGAGAACATAACCTTACCTGTTTGAAGTCCTAAAATTGACGGAAAATGGTCGGAATAAAGCTTGGTATAATCTGGCCAAAATGGAACTTCGTGAATCCCCTTATCTCGATGTCAACTCCACTCTAAATCTACTCTAGGGTCTTTATGGAGTTGATTAAAGACTTCCTTGAGCTTTAGAACTCCGTGAAACATCCACGATCACAATGAAGTACAGAGCACCTTGCCGGAGCTCGTGAGTTCCCGTGTAAAACTTATCCTTTCCTCGAACTATTGGTATGGTTGAGATCGTAGACTTGAGAGGAACACGATGGTGACCTTGAAAAGCTTGATCCGTGTAGTTTTTGGTGAGTTTGAGAGTAGATAGGCTCGGGTGTACGGATGAGAGAGAAAATTCGAGCTAGACTTTTATGTTGGCTTGGGAAACGAATTTTTGCGCCTTATTTTTACCTTATTTGCCGAAACTTGCTTCGGTTTTTGTTGTGCTCGGTTTTTTTTTTTTCACAAACGCCACATGTATTGTTTGGATTTTATAGAAATACCACAAAAAAATTCAAGCATCGGACTAATTCTCCATACCTTCCTCGCATGGAAGATTTTTTTCAGTGTGACTGGAACATGGGATGGTACATCACGTGTCACTAAACAAATGATGAGATATGTGTGTTAAAAAGTTAATAACTTAAAAAGTAAAATTTTCCACCACTTATATAAAAATACGTGATTTATGTGACTAGAACCCCATCATCTACTTATGACAAGCACGTACACACAAGCAAACTTGAATCCTGTTATTTTAACTAAGAATGTCGTTACTTATTGCTCTAGTCCATATTCTATCTATCGAGACGGTCTAATTGTCCTCACTAGGCTCTGGGTTGTCATGTTCAGGGAAGGTGACTAAAGCCTTGGTATGTTGTATTAGTTTTGGAGTTTCTCCTTTTTCAATGAATCTCTTTGACCAATATACACACACACACAGAGCTTAAGGGGAGGGATCCCCATTTTTTGAAAAAAATGGGGATTAGGTGTGGGGCCCACTTCACATCTAATTTCAACAATCCGAACGTCTATTTTGTTAGTCTCGATTCATAGATCATCCTTGCAAAAATTCAATTTAATCCGAAACGATTTGCCTATTTAATTATCAATATCAAATTTCATATTTTCTTATATAACAAAGTATTCGTTCATTTTCTTGAACCCAATTAGATGTCTTAAACATTTCCAATTTAGCTAATATTTTGCAAGGATGATCTATGAATCGAGACTAACAAAATAGACGGTTCGAATCGTTAAAATTAGATGTGAAGTGGGCCCCACACCTAATCCCCATTTTTTTTCAAAAAATGGGGATCCCTCCCCTTAAGCTCTCTGTATATTTTATATATATATATATATATATAAACAAATGGTGTATGGTTTTAGGGTTTAGGAGCCTAAAAACCACTTGAATGAAATATTTATCCTGGAGCGCCAAGCCAATACTCTCCTAATCGACGACGTCGTCTCAATCCCGCACCGCAATGCTAAATATCCGCTGGCTTCCCCGCCGTCAACATCTCAGCCTCTCTTACACTCTAAACACCAAGCTCAACTTCCACTCCTTGTCCCAACCCAAGGTATCCCAAAATCGAAACAGAGAATTTCACAATCCTGGAATTAAACCGAAACATTTCAAATTCCTGCTAACAATTCATCATTCTCTACCAGGTCGACGAATTCGATGACTTCTTGCCGTGGCTGAAGCGTGATAGGAGCTTATTTATACGACTTAGTTAGCTTGTTTTCTTGCATTTTCATAGTTTGTTTATGTTTATTATAGTGTTTTAAGCTATTTTCGTGGGTTTGTAGTTTCATATGACAAAGTTGGCAAGAAAGTGCATTTTGGAGCATTTTGAGGCAGTTTTGGGCACCAAATGGATAGCTTATGAATGGAGCAAGATGGATGGACGAATTTGAAGTTCAAGAGGTTAGGAATGTGCTGAAAAGAGTGAAGAAATAAATCCAAGTCAAGGAAGATAAGAAATCAGCTCAAAAGAAGGAACATTATCCAAAACCTTATCCAACCTTATCTTATCTTATCCTATCCTAATCCTATCCTAATTTAATTCCAGCTGCATGGGAGATTTATTTTCAGATTAGGACACATTAAAATTGGTTTCTAGAAGCCCTTATCCACTCCTACAAAGGTGCCACACCTTATCCCTTGTTTTTCTAGAAATCAGCCACAAAACAACCTTTCTAGAAGACCTTATCCCTTGTCCTACAAAAGTGACGCCCCAAACCTTTCTAGAACTTCTAGAAACCTGATTATTCCTTTCCCCCTTGGTTTCTAAAACCCTTAGCCTTTTCCTTCAAGGATTGTGTGTTATTATCCTATACAAATTAGGCCTTTAAATCCTTTTCCTTTGCTACATAGGGGCTGCGAATTTCAGCCTATAAATACCATCATTTGCTGCACCATTTAGTCACCATCCTCTACCATAATTTACTACACCATTCACCCTCATTGTGCCATGCGTTTTGCGAGGAGAAGAAGGAAGAAATCTGGAGCTGTGCTTGCCATTCAAGAAGCTTGGATTGTTGGAGCGTTTCTAGGTGTTTTCTATCTTTGTTTTAATGTTTAAATTTATTTATCTTTGTTTATTTGTGAACATGAGGAACTAATTTCTTTATAGTTAGAGGGGAATTCAAAGCCATGATCATATGTTTCATATGACTTGATTTCCTCCAGTTATGATTTCATAAATCGTGAATGTGGTTTACTTATCTATTTGATTGATAACTTGTTCTTGTGTGTTGATTAAGGATGCATACTTAGTTTGCATGCATGAATTTGATGCTAGAATATAAGGAAATTTCACCTAATCGTTATTAACTTATATTCATAAGTAGTAAAAGTCGCTAGTCACGATTGTGTTAAGTAAATCCTTGGCAAGAATAACATGCGTATTCCATAGTTATGAATGCCTCGTCAATGCTTATGATTTCCATTGAACTTAATGATCTTTGATATGTGTCTCTATCATGCGTATTCCATAGTTAGGGTCCTTGATAAGAATAATTTGGTTGTAATGCGTATTCCATTCAATTCAATGAATCTAGGGAAATCTGATAATTAATTGGTGCAATCTAGTTAATTTGGGGCATTGTCATTCATGGTTTGTCGAAAGAATAATTGGAAATCGAGTCGTATGCATATGTTTCATGTATGGAGAAGGAACCTTCTAACCAGCCTTTCACCATCTTAATTTACATCAATTTCGTATTTTTAAAGTTTGTTTTCAAAGTTTCTGTTTTAAAAGTTTAAATTCGTCAAAATAAAACCCCCTGTTCTTAAGTCTTGTTTTTAGAGTCAAAACTTGTTTTCTTCTAGTTGTTTGAGTCTTTTAAGTTTTATTTTCGTCCAAATCACTTGTGAGGTCTAGAATTGAGTTTTTTTTTTATTGTTTCTTGCTGTTTTTAGTGTTTTAAGTTAGTTTTGAGTCTATAGAGTCCAGTTTAGTGTTTTTGAGTCTTATTTGTGTTGATTAGCATCCCTTCTAATCCCCGGCTAGAACGATCCCTACTTACATATACTACAATCATAGAGTTTTAATTTAAGTGTCAAGTTAATTTTCACACCAAAGCGGAAGGCCGGCGTAGATATTTCGTCAGCGCTTTCGATTGGGAAATCGGCGTACGGAACGTCTCTGTTTGCTTCAAAGAGTATAACGGCTGGAGACTGCGTTTTGAAGGTTCCGTACAGCGTGGTAAACCTTAATCCCAAATTATCTAAGACTTTAATCATAGTTTAAATTGTTAATTTATGATCTAAGAGGCTTTGTTTTGGTTTGTAATTGCAGTAACTAGCTTCGGATAATCTCGTTCCAGAACTGAAAGATTTGTTGAGTGATGAAGTTGGCGATGCTGCAAAGCTTGCCGCTGTCGTTTTGTTTGAGCAGAGAATGGGCAATGTAGATTGCTGTTCTAGTTTAATTTACTATGTTGTGGAAATATTTTCTCTGTGGAGTTTGAGGTTTTTGTTTATGCAGGATTCCGGGTGGGCCCCTTACATCCGCCGGCTTCCTTGCCCGGAGGAGATGCATTGCACGGTGAGTGTTATGAATATGATATTAAGCTATCATTTGCATTCCTAGAGATAATTAGGTAGGTTATGTTGTTAGACGGTCAATTCGGACAGCGTGGTTTGGACACGAATGAAACAAGAATTTAACTGATCAATGGTCCTTACATGTAGTTGATTTGTTTGTTTGTACACATTTCTTGAATGGCAAGAATTCACTGTTTTTGACTTGGATTTTGTTTGTATATTCTTAGATATTTTGGAGTGACGATGAGTTGGAGCTGATTCGCCAAAGCTCTGTATATCAGGAAACAATTAACCAAAGATCTCAAATCGAAAAGGAATTTTTGGCAATTAGGATGGTAAATACTTGATTTTTTTTATTCTCATGGTTTTGGGACGTTAATGCTCGAACCTAAACCGTGTATACTTTTTAAAGTTTAATATCATCATCTCTATTCGGGGTTTAAACTGTTGGTGGCATGTAATTCGATGACCCATTATATTTAATGTTCGGGCAAAACTAATCAACCAGAGTAACCAGTCAATACGACTAGAATAATGTGGCACAAATTTTTCAGAATTTGGAATAGTGGGGCATCCCATCAACTTAATAACTTTTTGAAAATACTTACTTCAAGATATGAGATGATTTTCAATCACTGCTTTGTTATTAATGTTTAGATTCTGATTATTGTTGTTAAGGCATATTTTCAGGCTCTCAAGAACTTCCCTGAAATGTTCAAAAGTATCACCTATAAGGATTTCATGCACACTTATGGTTTAGGTAGCTTCTACGTTTTAAAGCATTTTCATGTCCTAATCTGTCTGAATTATCTTCAATTGTACTTAATTCAATTTGATAAAATGAATGAATGCCAGCAGAGGTGTAGATTATAAATGGGATCCAGTTTCATATTTTTAAATTAGTTATATCTCCATTTATGTAACATCCCACATCGTCCAGGGGAGTGATCTTTAAATGTATATTCTCATCCCTACCTAGCATGAGGCCTTTTGGGAGCTCACTGGCTTCGGGTTCCATCGGAACTCCGAAGTTAAGCGAGAAGGAGGCCAAAGCACTCCCAGGATGGGTGACCCATTGGGAAGTTGCTCGTGAGTTCCCAAAACCAAAACCGTGAGGGAATGGTAAGCCCAAAGTGGACAATATCGTGCTACGGTGGTGGAATGGGCCCGGTTTGTGGTGGACCCGAGCCAGGATGTGACAATTTACCTATATACCTATTGCATCTCTTAAAGATCTATACATTTACCTATATACCTATTGCATTTCCATTTACCTACTGCATCTCATGGTGGATTTTGCAGTTACTTCTCGAGCATGGGGAAGCACGAAGGGTTATTCCCTGGTAACACATTTATAAAGTTGTAAATAGTGTAATAAACTTTATGATGGAAGTTAAATGTTTTCCTCTTTAATTATGAATGTTTAGATTATTAAATTATTTTATAGATCCCATTTGCTGATTTTTTGAATCATGACGGGACTTCGGAATCAATTGTGTTGAGTGATGACGACAAACAGTTCTCAGAGGTACTCTTTCTCTCTCTGTCTCTCTCTCTCTCTCTGCATTTTGATTCTCCATCTCACATCTTGATTTGGTTATAGGAGTACAAGAATTTATATTCTCCTTATTCAGTCTGCACTCTTATGGAAACTGATTCTTGATTTTTCATGCCTGTCATTTATCTGGGCAGGTCATTGCTGACCGCAGTTATGCTCCTGGTGAACAGGTTAGATGGTACTTAATTAGATGGCTTGTTTCCCCTTTTTAAAATTACATGTACCTTTTGGAATTTCTTTTTTGTTTTGAAGCAATTGATCAATTTTTGTTTTTCTGGACTACTCATACTCGTTTTAGATGCATCTCATTTGGGTTTGAGATTTCATGACCTTCTGCTAATTTCTTATGTATTTTTTAAATAAATTTGCGAAACTTTTTATTCCTTGGTGGTCATGTTTGTTAACAGATAACGGATCACAGCACATGCACATAGGGTCTATGTTAGAGTAAAAAGCACAATATTGTTTGAGATATGCTGTGAAATTAATATTTAGAAATTACTGAAGTTTGGGGTTTTACTTACTGTATGTATTTTCTTTTCACTAACTTCCCTATTATGCATTTATATATTTTGAATGGAAGGTACATGGCAACACCCTTTGGAGGATTTCATGACTATGGTTACATTGCAGAAGTGGTTGTTTAAAGTTGTAACTCTGGACTTCAATTTATTTGTATAGGTACTGATAAGATACGGAAAATTTTCAAATGCTACCCTGCTGCTGGACTTTGGGTTCACACATTCATACAACATTCACGACCAGGTCAGTCTTGGATTTCAGCTTCCTTTAGTCACAATGATCGCTTTGTTATGTTGGGAAAATCTTTCTGTAGCTTAGTTCACACTTTTTACTTTGATTTAACACTTTGACTTAGAAGTTTGTTTTTGGTAACAAAACTATTCTGTCTTTGACTCGATAAACAAGAATATTTTTGATCTAGCACTTGCTCAAGAACCTCTTTGATAAGTTGGATGTCTTTCATGGGAGCATAGTAATTGCAATTTAGTTGAGTACGTGTAATCTCTTTGTTCAGTAAGTTTGCTGAAGACTCGATAAACAAGAATATTCTGTAACCCAATGTTAATTAGTAAGATATTGAATACATGTTCTACATCATTTCTTTTTAGATGATGGTTTTGATACATGTAATCTGTAATCTGTAAATGTTTAGGGATGCCTATGGTCTATTTTCAGGTCCAGATCCAGGGCAATATACCTCATGATGATGTACTTCGTGAAATGAAGTGGGAACTTTTGAAGAGACATCACAGACCAATCAGTAATGATGTCAATTGTTTCGACTCTTCAATGGACTCTTTCACTATCAAGTTGGTAGTGATGCACTGTATCTCTTTTATTTCCTTTATGTTTTTCCCCTATGTTCCTTTGCCTACGTGATGGCCTTTGTCCCCCGTATGTAGTGGTAATATGTGAAGTCACCAAATATTCTGCTCTTTTGTTCCATATCCAGTCTTGTTTAACTAATGCATTTATCCGCGTGACGACTTGATAACTTGTAATGAAAATCTTTTACAATAACTGTATGATGACATAGGGAAGTTAGGTCTGGTGGTGGAAAAGGGAAAGGTATTCCACAGTCACTTCGTGCATTTGCTCGTGTTCTATGTTGCACCTCTCCTCAAGGTGTGTTCTCTTCATGTTACCTTACTCGCATGCATTGCTTGATATGCTTCTGAGCTCATTTTACCTTTATGGCCCATCTGCAAATAGTTTCTTGATTGTTTCTTGATATTCAGAACTTAGTGACCTGGCCAAGGAAGCTGCAGAACATGATGGTCGATTGGCTCGACGTCCTTTAACAAACAGCAGCAGAGAGATTAAAGCACATCAGATGTTGGTATCAAAATTAACCCGATTAGCTGAGGATTATGACGCATCTATCATGGTAAAGATGCTAGCTGTTTTAACCCTTCGGTTTACAGAACCTGCCTAAGCTAAGTTAAATAAGAGTTCATTATTTTCTATGATAATGCATTAATTCACGAGAGCATACACCAATTATAGTTCTTTTGAATGAAGGAATTCTTAAGCATACTCATATTGACATGTTGTAACATAATGTTGCATCTGACAACAAATGTAGTAACTCCTTTATGTGCTTCTTGAGTGTATGCATAGTCTTTGGGACTTGTAAGTTCTCCCATTACACGCGGAAGACTTCATATCCGGAGGCAAATGGCTCGGGATCTCCTCAATGGTGAACTTCGTATCCTCAAATCTGCTTCTGCGTGGCTAAGAAACTACTGCGACCCTTGACTACAACAGACTGCCATAGATGACGATATTGGTTTTGCAAAACCACCAAAGACTCAAGAGAGGTATATCGTCGGAGTATTTAAACGATAACATGGTACAATTTATGGATTCATATGAAATTGTATGCGACAAACCGGGATCCCGGGAGGCTAGGAGTCCACAAGATTAGGCTAACATGAAGGAACAACCACCAAACTTAACCCTTTTGGAGCGGGCACGTGGGATCTCAGTGTGCAACTAAAAATGGAACACACATTTTGCTGGGTGAATTTGGATTTCTTTGTGAATGCTTTCTCAAGTGAATGAGGTTATATTATTAAATTTTTATATATAGTTCACATTTTATGATAATTACCGTTCAATATCAAATATCAAATCAAAATTTAATTCGATATCTCTTTTTATATATGTATTTAGTTTGATAATCTTGTTGAAGGTTCCTTGGCTTTTTGCCAAACACGGAAGTCTTGGTGAGAGGTCCAATTGGTGGATTTGGCGAGTCTTTCGATAATAATATTATCGCGTTTTTTATTTTTTTTATTTATTTTTTATTTTTTTTTATGGAAAAGGCAACAATCTCAAAGTGGTGTTTAGTTCATATCTGTAAGGGTCGAAGTCTCATCCCCTTGATGCTTGTATATCACCTTACTGTTTTTGGAACCCGTTTACACACAGCAGTAAGTGATGTGAATATGAAGCCTGACTTTGCGTTTGTTGTATGTTATTCTGTACCCTCTCTCTCTCTCTCTCTCTCGCATGTGGTCAGGCATTGTTTCATGCAAAATTAATAAGGATAAAATTGTAAATGTCTCCTCAAGGGATAAAACTTAGAGGCTAAGTATTTGTTAGGACAGTTAGTTTGTTAGGCTTGGTTTACTTTGCACATGTGTTAATTTTACATGTATATATACTCTTGTTGGAATATTATTATTTTTAAATGAAATGAAATTACATTTTCCAATATGGTATCAACTGCCTCTCTCTCTAACGACCTACTTTTTTCGATCCAACCTCCTGTTCTTGCTCTGATCTTCTTCTTCTTTGTTTAACTTCTTCTATGATTGTCGACCTCTAACCCTAAATCTTGGCCATGGCAACTTCTACTTCTCCGTCATCGGCCACGGTGTCTCCCGTTCATCTCTCTCCTTCGACAATTCCGGCAATTCCAAGCCCTAATTCCTCAACCTCTTATGCAAACACCTCCATCACAATTCAAAACATAGGTTCTATGGTTCCGATTAAACTTACTACCACCAATTACTTGACATGGAGTACTCTTTTTGCTCCAATACTTCGTCGGTATAATCTCACGGGTTTGGTTCATGGATCCATGGAGGCATTGCTAGTCCTCAAGCAAAACTATAACTAAAAACACACAAAAACAATAAAATCTAACTATACCACTTTCGCTGGCTAAACGATTGCATTGAGCATGTGCAACAAGCCTTTAAACCTCTAGGTGTCCCTAGTCGGAGGAGTTGTGTCTCTCATGACTTCAAAGACAACATACTCAAATGCTAAAGATAGAATTCGCCTCAACTCTATTCCTCACAGATATCACTCAAATTTTCACTTAGATCCTAAGGACCAGTCTATCCACAAACATATGTGAGTGACATTATGTAAAAGGGAATCAAAATTCTCACATATCAAATACGAAATAAAAGCACAATTTCTGAACCAATCTCATGAAATGAATCAAACACTAAGAATATGGATAAAACATGTACATACTAGCACCCATGAATATATCCTCAAAGATCAGCTAGGTCTTTCACACGGTTGTAATGTAAGGCTTACGTGAGGGGTTATGAAGAAAAGGATAGGAAATACTAAAGCTTGGAACATTGTGAACACGGAAAATTCCTGAAATGAAAGAGACAAGAAAAATGTGCACAAAATAATATTTTGGTGTTAATGGATTTGGGTTACAATCTCTCTCAAATATGATCCTCTGATTCGATCTCCGTAAGGTGTTGATTTATGGATATTTTGTTGATCCAAGGGCCGTGGAGGCTTGATTTTGGATGAACTGTTGGAAGTTTCTTCAAGGGCCGTGGGCTTGATCTTTGAAGGTGGATTTGAGCGAATCTTCAAGGAGCCGTTGGGGCTTGATCTTGAGGATGAGTGTTTCTTCAAGGGCCGTTGAGGCTTGATCTTGAATAACGGTGATGAGCGAATCTTCAAGGGCTTTTGGGCTTGATCTTGAAGAACAGTGATGAACGGATCTTCAAGGGCTTTTGGGCTTGATCTTGAAGAACGGTGGCTTGTTGATCCAAGGACCGTCGGGGCTTGATCTTGAATTGGTGGATGATTGTTGGTGTAAAGGGTCGTTAGGGCTTGATCTTGGGATGAACAGTTGTGTGGATTTATTGATGTTGTTGATCCAAAGGGCCGTTGGGGCTTGATCTTAGGATAAACAGTTGTGTGGATTTGTTGATGTTGTTGATCCAAAGGGCCGTTGGGGCTTGATCTTAGGATGAACAGTTATGTGGATTTGGTGATGTTGTTGATCCAAAAGGGCCGTCGGGGCTTGATCTTAGGATGAACAGTTGTGTGGATTTGTTGATGTTATTGATCCAAAGGGCTGTTGGGGCTTGATCTTAGGATGAACAATTGTGTGGATTTGTTGATGTTGTTGATCCAAAGGGCCTTTGGGGTTTGATCTTAGGATGAACATTTATGTGGATTTAGTGATGTTGTTGATCCAAAAGGGCCATCGGGGCTTGATCTTAGGATGAACAGTTGTGTGGATTTGTTGAACACTTTCTTCAAGGGTCGTCGAGGCTTGATCTTGAATTGGTGGAAGTTCTTCAAGGGCCGTTGGGGCTTGATCTTGAAGGAGAAATTTCTTCAAGGGCCGTTAGGGCTTGATCTTGAAGGAGGATTTGACGAAGAACGAAGAGGGCTTTCTTGATCCTTCGGGATTTGCTTAAATTTGGGAGGTTGGATGCTTGAAAGCTTTAGAGTTTCAAAGCTTCAAGGATTTTGGATGTGTGGGGAGTATTCTCTTCCATTTTGGGAGTAGAGAAATGTATTTGTGAATTGGTTCATGATACCTTGATGTAGAAGCCTATTTATAGGCTTTGAGAATGAATCACCACCACAAAATATTTTTTTCTTTTCCAAGCACCATTGCCTAATTTCCCACTTAATACAATTTTAAACTTGAAGTGGTAATTTTATGGCCTAATTTTCCACTTAATATCATTTTAAACTTGATATGTGCATGCTTTGTCATTGCCCAAAATGAGAAGAAAACCTTGTTTTGATCTTCAATGGATTGAAATGTGCTTGCCTTGTCATTGCCCAAAATGAGAAGAAAAACTTGTGTAATCCTCCAAGGGTATTTCTTTTTATTTTGTTGAGTCACACACCATGTGTACAATTTGTATGACACGTGGCATATGCCATGTATGCCTTGACACGTCAAAATTTTAATGCGTTGGTGAACATTTATTTCACCGCAATTTCGATGTCTACAAATGCCCCCACTTCAAGGTGCGTCGTATACATGTGCTTGTCACGTGTAGGAGATGCGTTTTGAAGTCCCTTACTGTAGATGTCAATCCAAGGGCCATCGAGGCTTGATCTTGAATTGGGCTGGAGATTTCTTCAAGGGCCGTTGAGGCTTGTTCTTGGAATTTGTTTGAAATATCTTCAAGGGCCGTCGAGGCTTGATCTTGAAGATTGAAATTGGACCACAAGGAGCTTCATGTGGTAGATGATCTTTGGCTTTGGTAGTGGATGAATCGGCACGTATTTGTTTTTGCGCTTTGTTGAATTTCCACAGCTTTGATCTTGAACTGGGTTGGAGGATTTTTTGGATTCCTCCAATTACAGCTTATTCTTGAACTAGATTTGATTCAAATATGGTGGACGCTTGATCTTGAATCGGACTTGTGATTTCCTCAAGGGCCGTCGAGGCTTGATCTTGAATTTGGCCGGAAACTTCTTCAAGGGCCATTGAGGCTTGATTCTTGAAGGTTGACTCGAAGACATGGCAAGCAGGCACGAGGTGAAGGTGACGACTTGTTGCTTTGTTCAATCTTTCTAATTCACACCTGAGCAGTTTGGTCAACGGTATGATCTTTAAGATTGATGAGCTCTTCTTCTAGTTGGTGACTTGATCTTTAAGATTGATGAGCTCTTCTTCTAGTTGGTGACTTGATCTTTAAGGATTTGATTCAAGGGTGGTGAAACGGCACATGCAGCCCACAACGCCTAGCAAGTCGACCCAAGAATTTGAGGGTCAAAACGAGTCCTCCAGCCAGAGTGATTGCAAACCTGATGATATGAGATACTTTTGATTTTGAAGAAGTAGCGGATGAATCGGCACGTGCTTTGTTGTGCTTGTCTCCACATGCTTCAATGTATCATTTTCCCTTGTCTTATTTATTCTTCTGGCAGAATGTAGCATCTTCTCGAATTCTTCAACTCAGACTCCTTCTGCTGAGCTGACTGTGCAGGCTGCATTCTTCTCTGCTTGTTTCTTCAGGCAGATGTGGCAGCTTCTTGAGTTCCTCAGCTCAGACTCCTTCTGCTGAGCTGACTGTGAAGACTGCATTCTTCTCTGCTTGTTTCTTCTGCACGTTGTCTCCACATGCTGCAAGGTATCATTTTCACTTGCCTTATCTGTTCTCCAGGCAAATGTGGCATCTGAGTTTGAGTGGAGGTTCCGGCATATTGTTTTCTTTATCCTTGTCTTTGTAGGTAAGAACAAGGACAAAGGAAAGGACAGGGAGAACGCATGATATGAGATACTCTTGCTTTCTACCCTGGTGATATGAGATACTTTTGCTTTGGTGTCATTTGTTTACAGAGGTACCCCAAGGAATAAGAAACATTGAGTGACTCGAGAGGCTTCGTTGGGAAGGCATTCTCGGAGATGAAGAAAGGTTCTCGGAGATGAAGAAAGGTTCTCGAAGATGAAGAAAGGTTCTCGAAGATGAAGAAAGGTTATGTATGTCTGCCTTGCTATGGAGGGTGAAGGTGGACAGTTATAGGAAATTCTTTAGTACCTGTAGAGGTACTATTCTTTTACTCGTGTCGGCAACCAATGCGTGATTGATTAGTATGGCTTCACGTGCTTTCTTCTTTATCAGAAATCTTCGACAAATTGTCCGTAATTTTCGTCAAGCTGAGTGTGCATGTGACAGGTGTTGACGAGGCTGAAAAAGACTGGCTCCTCTTCGATATCTGGGATTGGCGCTTCGACAAATTGCCCGTGATTTCCGCAAAGCTGAGTTTGTGCGTGACGGGTGCTAACGCGTCTGGAAAAGCAAGATGCTTCTCCGATTTCTGAGCTTGCTTCTTTGATTTTTGAATTGGCTTCTTCGAATTTTGAGCTCGCCTCTTCGATCTTTGAAATCCCATCGAGTGTTGATCTTTATAGAGGCACGCAGTTCGTTTCAAAGCACACTTGAATTTTAGCTTGTAGAAACTCTCTTCTTGCACTTCTAAGATCTTGATTTGTCCGACCTCTTCTTTCTTCAACACCTTTGAAAATGTCTGGACCCTCCGACCGTCGTTTTGATTTGAACCTTGGTGAAGAGGTAGTCCCGTCTTCTCCAGATAACGTATGGTGCCCATCCTTCATATCCCCTACTGGTCCTCTTACTGTTGGGGATTCGGTGGTGAAGAATGATATGACCGCTGCGGTGGTGGCCCGAAACCTTGTCACTCCTAGAGATAACAGACTACTTTCTAAACGGTCTGATGAGTTGGCTGTTAAGGATTCTCTGGCTCTGAGTGTGCAGTGTGCAGGTTCTGTGTCTAATATGGCCCAACGCCTATTTGCTCGAACCCGTCAAGTTGAATCATTGGCGGCTGAAGTGATGAGTCTCAAACAGGAGATTAGAGGGCTCAAGTAGGAGAATAAACAGTTGCATAAGCTCGCACATAGCTATGCGACAAACATGAAGAGGAAGATTAACCAGATGCAGGAATTGATGGTCAGATTTTACTTGATCATCAGAGGTTTGTGGGTTTGTTCCAGCAGCATTTGCCTTCGTCTTCTGGGGCTGTACCGCGTAATGAAGCTCCAAATGATCAACCTTTGGCTCCTCTTCTTCCTGGAGTTCCGCCGAGTGGTGTGGCTTCAATCGGTCAACCTCCGACGCCTCTCATTTCTGGAGCTCTGCCGAGTGGTGAGGCGGCACCTGATCGTCCTTGAAGATCCCCTCTTGTAAATTTGATTTG